>NW_019272092.1:183166-237082 GCF_002738345.1 Cucurbita maxima | reverse complement strand
TATACGTATGTATGTCTAATAGGAATGCTATGTCATGAAAAATAAAATGGATGTATGATTTGCATCATAACTATGTATCATGATTCGAAACTATAGGACCTCATTCATTTCGCATGTCACATGCATCAAGAGACTTTCTCCTTATGATTAGTACACATGTGTACACTTTCTTATTATGTACACTATGATATTATGCATGCTCCTTTCTCTTTGTGGTTTCTGGCAACGTTAGTGTTCGCTAGCTTGCCATCAGACCCTTGAGGTATGTATACGAGTTCACTTAATGGGTCCATGTGCGCATGTGTGTTTCGTGAATAGAAACGTACTACACATCAAACCTTACTCGAACTTGAAGTAGAGAATAAGGTCAGGATGTCTTAAGAAAAGATAGATCCCATAATGATCGTATGTGATTGCATTTTTTAACCTAAATAGTGAGATTACTTACTAAGTATTTTTGAATACTCAAGTCACGTGCTACTTCTTTTTGAGGTAAAGGTAAGCAAACAGTGTATGAATGACGATGTCACTGTGGAGACCATGGAAGTGAAGTCAAGATAGTTGCATTTGCATTTGCATTTGATGTAGCCGCCCTTAGATTTAATAAGTGTGTTGCATTATTTTAAATTATTGTATTTTGATTTCGGTATTTGTTGGTTTGAATGGTAATCTTTGGTCCATAGCATTGTTTTAGCAAATTATTTTAAAGGATTTCTGCATTTGGTAGTCATGACATGCATGTCGTAGGGACCTTATTTTTTAATGAAAAATTAGAGTCGTTTGACAATAAGTAATCGATTGTACTTGATATATAATCTAAATTTTTTTAATTTTCGTACTCATTTAAAATGCATTTTAAGTACATCAATTGATAAACTTTAATGATATAATAAATTAGATATATTTTATGGTGTATCAAATTGTTTATGTAATAGTTAAAAATAAAAACAAAAGTCCCGGTGGAAGGAATGAAAATCATGACGACTTGTGAGAATTCTCGTGAATCCAAACAAAAGTCCATGCAAGATTGAAGAAAAATACTTCACTCGTTTAATTTAGACACTTTCCTAAACTTGTGCGAATGTTTTAGACACTTTCCTAATCATATGTCATTCCTCCCAGCTTAATTTGAGACACCTTTCACTTATATTTTAGACACTTTCCTAGCAAATGTTTCATAAACTTGTGCGATTAAAAGAAAGTTTAGGAAGACATTAATATTCATTTTGAGATTGTTATATCAATGGTTATTATTTGTTTTACCTAGAGAGCTTGACATTGGTCATTGCTTCATTTAAGGGTGTAATGCCTCTAAGAATTTGACCTGGATATAGAATTTGAATCTAACTCGCAACAGTCTTGATATTGCCCATCAAAATCAATGACCAGAATTTAATTCAAAGTATTTAGAGTAACTTAATAATAAATTTAAAAGAAAACCTCAAGTAGTCAGAGTTTAATTGTGAGAATTTTATGTTATGGTCCTGAAAACTTAGCCAATAAGTAGCTATAGTTTAGTGGCAAGAATTTCATGATGTAGTCATAGAGATTTGAGCCGCCCAAATCCCAGCCACCACAATAATTTTACTCTCATTTAGGCGGGATTTCATTTTCCATAATTATTTTACCTTTCGCGTTTTGTTCACAGAGTAAATAACGGAAACAACTTTATTTTCTTTGTTGGTCTCAGAAAGGTTTATTCCACAAAAGCAATAAAGATGCGACATTTTCATCCATTATCTTAGATCATTATTTAATAAGGTGGAGAACAACCTTCCCATCCGTGCAAGAACTCAAATTTGTTTAAAGGATTATTAAACAATGAAAAGCCATTATTATTTGCCAACCATATGCATATTTCATTATCCTATCGATCAGAAAGTCATGTTCCCTTTTCAGACCAGAAAACCTCAAATGAGGCATGCCCTAATTTTCTCTCAAAGTCACACCAAAACAATGTGGTTTGAAAAAAATTCTCCTTAAAGTCCCAATAGAATTGGGTTCCTGGATTGACGATATGCACGCCTAAGTCCATAGCAAATCCGAAATTTTAGGTTAGATACACCCAAACTAAGATAAATATATACATATAAATTTTAAGAAGTATGCTAAAATAAAAACATTAAATACGAAAATAAAACCATTAAAAACCTAATAAATATTATGTAAAATTTAAATAGTTTAATTTTTTGTTTTTTAAATTTCAAAACATAAAATATAAACGTGAATTTCATCGTGAGTATGTATATATATATATATATATATATATTCTCTACTAACCTAAATCTTCGTCTTTAGATTTGTAATGAGTCTCAAGAGGTGAACTTGAAGGATGGTTCCAAATCACCACTCCCCACTTTATTGAAGGTTTTCATTTTTAGTTTCACTCTTTTGAAATTCTACTTAATTTCTTAAGCAATTTATTTCTACTCTCTATCATATGAATTTTTACTTGTATTCTTAATACAATAAGAATAAACTACGTAAAAAAAGTAAATAGATATACAACAATTATATTGTTTGAGTTTGTAGGCAAAGGCCAAAACGAAAACACAAACAACAAAAGACTTGAGAATTTGCATGATCTTCATTTCTTCAATGGTGTTGCGACTTATTTTTATTTACATAAAAAATAAAAAATAGGAGAGAGAAAATGCAAGAATAAATAATTTACAAGATTGTTTATTATATAATCCTTTACAATAAATGTTATTTAATTATTGTCTTATTATGCATAGCTAGTCATTAAGTAAGTTATGAATAAAAATGAAGTTTTCATTATTTAAGTTCTGATATGAGGTAGGAATTTAAAAAATTTTCATTGAATTAAAGCGTGCGGGTAGGAAAATAATTTTAACAATAAAAAAAAAGTGTGACAAGTAAGAAAAATCGAGTAAAATATGCCACCCAATTCAAATTTATTTAGCCAGTTTTACTTATTACTATAGACTTATACATTCTCTTTTTCTTTCAAAATTTCATTCCCTTTTCTTTTCTAAGATTTTATCTATTATAATTGCAAAATTAACAAAATATATTTTAATTCAAACCTAACACATTAAACCAATCAACAAAAGATACCACGGATTATAGAGCGGCACAAAACAAGACGTTAAAAGAGGTGCGATCGAAAAATAAGACGTCACTATACATGTTGTTCCGAGCCGTTGACGAGTCGGGCTTTGAGAAGTTTGTCAATGCAACTACTTCAAAAGAAGCATCAGAAACTTTAGGAAAAGTGTTCAAAGGAATCGATCGAGTCAAGCAAGTGCGTCTCTAAACTCTTCGTGGCAAGTTGGAGAGCATGAGATGAAGGAGTCAAAAAGTGTATCTGACTACATCACGCATGTACAAACTCTGGTTAACCAACTCAACCGAAATGGAGAAATGTTAGCTGAGACTCGGGTTTTGGAGAAGATTTTAAGGTCATTAACCAACAATTTTGAGAATGTTGTATGCGCGATAGAAGAGTTAAAGGACCTAGCAACATTCACAGTCGACGAGCTAGCCAGTTTTCTCGAGGAACACGAGCAACGTAAGAAGAAGAAGGAGGAAACACTTGATCAATCACTTCAAACCAAGGCGTCAATCAAAGATTAAAAGGTACTCTACTCTCAAAATTTTGAAGGTAGAGGTTTTGACAGTGAAAGTAGTAAAAATGGTCATGGTGCTCAAGGAAGTAGTCATGCAGGATAATATAACAAGAAGGGACAGCCGAGCCAAGCAAATTGGCATGGATGAGGACGCAATCGAGGAAGAGGCGGCCGATCAATTTACTCCAACATTCAGTGCTACAAATGTCACAAATATGCACTATGCAAATTATTATAACTCCGACAAATGTTACAATTGTGGTAGAGGGGCATTTTGTAAAAGATTGTCGAGCCGATAAAAAGGTGGAAGAAACAATAAACCTAGCCTTGGTGACGCAACAAACGAAGGTCTTAGATCTTCTCTTGAAGGCTCAAAATGAAGATCTGAAAGCGTAAGAACACAGCGGAGAAAAAGACGATGGCGGTAGATGTGAGGCGGTGAAAACCGTTGGAAACGAGGGGATACACAACGAATTCGGCAAAATTGCAATATTGAAGATGAGAAAATCAAAGGAATCTGGATTGAACACGCAATCGACGAACGAGCCAAAGAAACTTCCAGATCATCAGAAGGAGAATAAAGATTTAAAGCAACAACCAAAATCTGCCGTAGATAAATCTATGGAGAAGTCTTAGTTGTAGACATTGAAATTCCTGAACGAGCGCATTTTGAAGGAGAAAGTAAGATTGAAAAAGAAAAGAAAGCTTTTAGAATTGGAGATTGAAAGCTTAGAGAAGGAAGGGCTGAGCTGAGTGAGAGTTCTTTCTATCTCAAAGAGGAGAAGAAAGAGAATGGGAAAGTAAAGAATTGAAGAAGTATGGAGAAAGAGAGGAATGCTACTGATAAGTCATGGGTTCAAAACCAAGGTGCGTGCTGGAAAGTGAAATTCTTTAAATTGAAGCGTGGCACCATACGGATCGAGTTGAACATCCTTCTAGTCAAACTTGGTTAGACATGGGCGTGGGTCGGAAGAGCTATCGCGTGTCGAATATTGAGTGGAGCCGAGTCACTTTACAACAAGCCTGACGCGTTATTCCACCTAATCGTCAATACGTGTCCCTCAGGCTGTGTGACACGCTTTCCCTCCCGCAAGTTGACACATGACACGCTTTCCCTCCCGCAAGTTGAAATGTGGCCGCTTTCCCTCCGGCAAGTTGACACGTGACACGCTTTCCCTCCCGCAAGTTGACACGTGGCCGCTTTCCCTCCCGCAAGTTGACACGTGGCTTGTCGAAAAATTTTCCCTCATGAGAGTTGCAATACTGAATCTGGCCTTCAAAGTGAGTTCATTAACCTCCTTGTTCGTGAAAAGACTCTGAGAAATCAAAGAATTTCATCTTTCTTAAAAGAACATATCGAACGGCCAAAATAAGTTTATTTACCTCCTTCTTGTTCCTGAAAGAACTCTCAGAAATCCTCGAACGGCCAAAATAAGTTCATTTACCTCCTTCTTGTTCGTGAAAGAACTCTCAGAAATCCTCGAATTTCATCCTTCATTGAAGAACATATCGAACGACTCAGATCTAAAGAAAAATTTTGAACGACCGTATCATCGGTTTAAAGTTCGTAATGTTGTAACCCCGTATCATGAAAAGATATTAAGAATTAATAAAACATGGCCTATGTAATTGTTGAACCTACGACCTTCACGTTTTTAACACTACAAACTTACAACTGAGCTAATTGGGCATAAATTTTATGCACATTATAGATCATTAGCTCCTAATCCAGCCAATCGAGTTTCGTTTACATAACTTTATGCATAATAAACTTAAAAAAGTCATTATCTTCTAAAGTTCATAGTGTTTTAACTCTGTATCATGAAAAGATATAATTAAAAATGAGGGAAATTGGCCCATGCAATTGTCGAATCTGTGACCTTCACATTATTAGCACAAAGCTCTAACCAACTCAGCTAACATGCCATAGATTTTCTCGCCTGACAATGCGCCTGACGCGTTATTCCACCCAATCGTCAATACGTGTCCCTCAGGCTGTCTGATACGCTTTCCCTCCCACAAGTTGAAACATGGCTATGGTTACAAATGTAAGTTACAACTCATGACTCTAGGAATTACGAACCTTAGAAACTTACAAGATTGAGAACCAAGAACAATATCACACAAGCTTTACAACTACCTAAGTAAGAAGAATGCAAGGTACCACTCCAGGATAAGGGACCAAGGTCCTCAGACACAAAATCTCTACTCATGTCCAAAGTGACCTATGACCTCCCACCAAGCGATGCTTTTTGAGGCCCAAGATTTCTTCTTCTAGGTGGGATGCCCTGCACCATGTTTCCTTTGCAGAATATCATGATTGGCCTCATTTCTCTCACCTAGAAGAGATTCCCTCCGCCATGTTACGGGTACCCAAAAGATTTGCAGGATGTCATTTTCATGTATGTACCGACCACATGACCGTTATGGTTTATCAAGGGGAGTAGTCTAGGGCCATGATGGAACAAGAAGATAGTAAGTTAGCCTAGCCAAGAATAAAAAACTCCTAAGACCTCCCATGGTACAACGTGCTCATGACTTAGACTACGCTGCTTGAAACGTATGAAGCCTTGAGCGTAGGTGTTTAGACTGTATCATAGGGCAAGCCCTAGATGCAGGACTTGACTACATCTCTTGGAACTTAAGAAGTCTTGGATGTTGGTTTTCAGACTATGCCGTTTGGACTGCATGAAGCCTTTGGCAAGGTTAGCGGACGGTATCGGAAGGCAAGCTCTTAGATGCGGGTTAAGACTACGTCACTTGGAACTTATGAAGCCATGAACGTAGGTTAAGACTGTACTGCTTGGAACGCATGAAGCCTTGGTCAAGGTTGGGAGCGGACTCTGAAGCAGATGCCATAGACAAACCTCACTCGTTGTCTTCAACCCATTTGTTTTGAAATGTTTTGTGCCTGTTCCTTATTTTGTGTTTTAAATACTTATGTATAAACTTTATTTTTGATATTATGTAAATATAATTTTTTAAATTCTTTTGTTTATTTCACGAAAAATTTACCCGTCTTTTAGAACCATCGCGACAGCCCGATCCTTATAGAGTGGTATCAGAGCACAAGGTTTCTCTATGGCCTAGATTAGGAGGACTCTCTACCCATACCAAGTAAGTATGCCTTTAAACTCTTAACTTCAAGTATGCCTAGAACTTTAAGTTATTGGATGCATGATCATAGGGTTACTATTTAAGATAAGACTTAAGATAACTTAAAAGACCTCAAGGATAAAAGGGTTAGACTTTTAATTTCGGTGACTTATTTCGATGAAACAATATTATTTACTTGTATTGAATTTCATCAAAAATGGTTAATTTTATCATTTATTCATTTTATTACATACATCCACAAGCATTCAAATAACATACATAAGACTAGAAAATAAAATTTAAATAATTGAGCATACGTTAATGTGATGTCTATTTAAGATTAGAAATAAATTATAGAAAACGATCTAGATGTTGGAGGAATTTCGATATTGGAATTTAAAAGTTAATATCAAAATTACTTGTACGTTTCCTTTAATCATTGACTTTATTTTTAATCTTGGAGTTAGATTAATATCGATAAACATGAAAAAAACTAAATATAAAAGTTGGCTATTGTTCTAGGAATTTAATGGGCTAGAAAGAAGTACAGCTTAGCCAAATTGAAATAGATCCAAAAACCGGAAGAAAATGTTGGGTTTTATGTCCTAAAACTCATAGTTTGTAAACAAAAACATATTCTATTTTCAATAAAGTTATTATTGTTGTTTATTCAGTAAACATTGTATTGAATAAAGTGAATTTTACGATTATTAATCTAAATTCAATACACTAAGAACACTCTGGCTATAGTATGATTACTTGAACTATACATAGAGACATAAGAGTGAATCAAGTTCAAGTATATAGTCAAAATGATCTATAGTACAGGGATAAGGCTGAGTACCTTATCCTGGGACACTATGGATGCAGCCCACTTTTGTATATGACATAAACAATGTAATCACTAAATTGTACATGCGGAGACATGTGAGTGGGGGAGTCCTATGCAATGAGTATTGCATAAGATCAGACCATGAAGAAAATCACTCACACTTTATAATGTCATTTACTGTTGAGACTGATTTTCATTTCATTCGATGACCTAGGTAACTCGATTTTAATCCTGAGCTAAGCATGAACTCCTTTTTATTTGAAATTATCCTTTGATTTGTATGGGTGAGAGTGGCTCGAGTTCGCCGACTCAATAGGCCTCCCATCTCAGGGGGTAAGACTGAGTGAATGGCTGGGGACGTGGCGTGCAAGATGGAATTCCCTCTTACCCACTTTCAGTGATAGAAGAGAGATAGTTCCCTTAAGTATTGACTCTAGGTTTTGAACAAGGGGCCCCATCCTCTCATTGGCCTGAGAGGGATTCGGTTTACTGGTTGAACCACAAATCAATTGTTCATTAGAGGATCAATGGGACATAAGAAACAAGAAGTAACTTCAGGGGTAAAACGGTAGATTGACCCAACTCTAGTTACGAACAACCTATGAAGGATCGACTTACTAATCATGGTTATATCAAATGGACAAAAATATATCTATAGTGAGGGGAGTACAACTACTACGCTATAGTGGAGTGTCCAAGTAGTTAACGAATGTTGGCTAATAAGGTTAATGAGTTTGACCGGTTAATCTTGGATCGTTGGAGCCCATGATCTATAGGTCCATTAGGATCCTCTGCTAGCTCATATCGGACTAAACCATAGAATAGTGTGACGAGTGAGTTCGAAGTGTTCAAATTCAAATTAAGGAATATGCGCTACATATATACGATATATTTAACCGCATGTTTGTTTTATTTATGAATTAAACAAAAAGAGAGAATCTGAGATATTTAAATATCTTAATCAAATATGCGTCGGAATTGATGGAGATTGACATTTGAATTAATATCTAATTAAATAGCTTAATTATCATTTGATATTACTTTAATTTGAAATTAATTATTCAAATTAATTGTTGAAGAAAGTCAAAATGTTGACTTCATTTAATGGAAAAATCCATGTTTGAGTTAGTGGAATTTTGAGGTTTCAAAATTTGGTTTAATCAAACTTGCATGCTTGCAAAATAAACTCAACCAACTTTAGTGGAATTTTGAGTATCAAAATTTGGTTAACTCAAACTTGCATGCATGCCACATAATCCCAAACATTTGAGTGGAATTTTGAGTGTTAAAACTTGGTGATATCAAATTTGCATGAACATGGAAACATGACTCTTTAAATAGAGAAATCAAGGTACATGGAAGTTCTTCCTTGTAAAAACCTTGAGAAAAACCTCTTACGAACTCACTCTTCATATATACTAAATCCCTCCCAAGTTTAGTCACTCATCAGATTTCACAATTTCATTCTAAGGCTGGAGAATAGTGGAGAAGACACTAGTGGTGGTTCGTAAGGAAAAAGAAATTTGAACAACAAAAGGTTAGTACTCAAAGACCTTGAGTTTAAATACTTATGAACATGCTAGTTATTTACTATAATTGATGTTCTAAGAGTGTCTAAGATCCAAATTGCTTTCGCATGTGTTATATTAACTCCATCAGGTTGAAGAGGGGAATGAAGCATTCCTTATAAGAATGTGGAAATCTCTTCTTAATAGACGCGTTTTAAAACTTTTAGACATACGACGATACGTAACTAGCAAAAAACAAACAATATCTGCTACTAATTGGAGAGGGGAACCAAGCATTTCTTTTAAGGTTGTGGATACCTCATCCTAGTAGACATATTATAAAATCGTGAGGCTGATGGTGATACGTAATTAGCAAAAGTAGACAATATCTAATAGAGGTGGGCTTGGTTTGTAACAAATTGTATTAGAGCTAGTCATCAGGTGGTGTGCCAACGAGGTTGCTGGGAACACAATGTGGTGGATTGAAAAATCCCACATCGGTTGGGGAAGGGATGAAATATTTCTTATAAGCATGTGGAAATCTCTTACTATTAGACGTGTTTTAAAACCGTGAGGTTGACGATGATATATAATGAGTCAAAGTAGACAATATCTAGGCTAATACTCATAGTTTGTTGGAATAGTTCAGTTGGTTAGAGCGTATAATGTCAACGATAAAGTTGGGGAGGTTCAAGCTCTCTTTTTAGCAATGGTAATGAATCATTCCATTTTAGTATGTGGAAAAATTTAACCCTTCAACCAAAGTGGACAATGTCATATAATTATGGAGGTTCGTGATTCCGAACATTGTTATATAGTCTTAATCTAGCCACCCTAATAATAATGTTGAGTTCTTTTTAGGGTTACCTTCGATACAAAAACATAAAATATTTTCGCATAAAGCATTTACATCATACATATTCTAGTCACTCTAGGTCCCTAAAAAACTAGGGTCGTTACATATAATCTACACTTGAACTTTCTATAACCTTGAGAAAAATTTGTGGCAAGTAGGTTACTTATTTAGTTGCACTATATATTACTTTTCCTTTCTGGGGGATCACTAATTGTTAGTTAAGGTCACAGAGGAGGGTCGTCTCAAGCAATCAGCTCCATGTGTTATGACTTGTTGTCCTTAGTTTTCAAATCTCGTTCCAATTTTTATCATTTTTTTCTTTGTTACGTCAGTTCTATGTGTTACGAGTTTTTGTTCTTATTTTTCGAATCTTGTTCCATTTTTATCAAATTTTTTCTTTGTCAGTACGTGTCATGAAAAATGATTTTAAGCCTTGAGTCCATGTTCATGGATTCTTGAGCCATCAACAAAATCACTGTAAAATATCGACATCCTATTCCTAGGCTAGACCATATGCTTGATGAATTGCATGACTCATATCTATTTACAAAGATTGATTTGAAATCTGGATATCATTAAATTAGAAGGCATATACGAGATGAATGGAAAAGAGCATTCAAAACTAAGGTTGGATTGTATGAATGACTTGTTATGCCTTTTGGGTTAACTAATGCTCCTAGTACATTTATCTTAATGAATCGCGTTTTGATAGAGTATTTAGGAAAGGATGGAAAGAGAAAACTTTATGCTCATTGCTCTGAAGCTAAAGAAATCCTTAATTTGAACGAAAAGGATTGTAGATAGAATTTTGAAACTTACCCCTAATTTGAGCCCAAAATAAATTTTCTTGAATTTGGCTTGTTCTTGAGGTTATTTCTCTTCGTTGTCATCTATTGAAACATTCCTTGGAGGTGCAATTGGGATCGTCCTTGCTTGACGTATTCTCGTGTATCGACGAATTGGATTGGGGGAATGATTTCTTGGCACTTTCAGCATTGTAAGAACAAGTTTGAAGAGAAATGATGTACAATTGCTCTTGAATTTTGAAGAAATCTCAAAGAAGGAGACCCAAAATCTAAATGCTTATTGCCTACTATTGGGAGCTCGATTGTTGTTTCAAACTATTGCCTAAACTTTCAACTTTACAGGGGAAGCTAAAACTGACATTGAGAGCTTCAGAATCACTGTGATATTGAGATTGAACTTTCTAGATAATCCGTAAAAAATATCTACATTGGTTAGAGGACACATATTTTATCCTTTTTTATTCATGGTTCTTATAACCAACTACTCTATTTTTCTATTAAACAATATCGTCAAAGCATACATGACATTACTGCTATGCATGAAATAATTCATTTACAACATTTCATAAATGATGCTATGGACTTAAATGTTCATAATGAACTCATTAAAACAATATTGTTATGAACATCATAGTGGAAAACAGTTAACATTAGTTTAAATAAAAATAAAACAATGCCCTCATTTAACTTAAGGATCACTAAAAATAACATGAATGCAACTACTCTAACTTTGGTTTCTTGGCCTTGAACGCAACGTTGTCGTTCGTAAATAGGTATCTTACCTTTACTTTAAAATAAGAGTAGCATGTGGTTTGAGTACTTTAATAAATACTCAGTAAGTAATCCCACTATTATGGTCGAAATATGAATCACGTGTAATATAGTGGGACCTATTCTTTCATAAATACATTGTGGCATGGGCTTGGGCTTTGCTTTTTAGTCCAAGAAGAGTTGAATATGTTGTACTTCCCTACACACAACTCATGAATGTGCACATTGATCACCAGGTGGGTTGGTATAAGAGTACTCTATGGGTTTGCCTCGTCGAGCTTGTGCACACTCACACTACCAAATACCATGAAGGGAAAAGACCAGCATAATATCATAAGGAACATAAATATTATAAGGTATGTGTTTGTACTAATCATAATGGGGAAGTATCTCGATGCACCTCCCATATAAAATGCATGAGATCCCTAACATTAAAACACGACATAACGTTCCTATGAGACATACATACTTGATTCTTGTTATATTGTTCATGATTAACAATACATGGTTTTTCTAATGTTTCATAGGCATAGGTGTGCGAAACATAATATAGAAGTATCTCGATGCACGTGGTATACAAAATGCATGAGGTCCCATAACATCAAAGCATGACATATATTCATGGCGCTAGTCATACCTCTAATCTATTCCTAGCATAGTGTTCCTATGAGATATAAATACTTGATTCATTTCATATTTTTAGTAATTAACAATACATGATTTTCTAATGTCTCATAGTCCTAGAATAGTGTATATGATATCATAGGGTAACTTGTATGCAACATATCGTATATCATATCATATACATAACATAGTATATGTCATACAATCATAAAACACGACATGTGCAGGGGCCATAGGTAGCGATGTCCATTCCCCATCATCATCCCCACCATCTATTTCATTCTCAATTTCCATGAAATTCTCTATTTATTTGTGTGGGGATCACGGTAAGGAATTCATGGTAAGGAAGTGGCAGGGATCGGATTGCCCATAGAGAATTTTAGTGGGTTTTAAATTCAAGAGTCAGTCTTGGAGTAAAAGGCCAAGAGTTTTGAAGAAAGGCCAAGAATCTTTATAGGAATAATGACTTTTTAAGGGTTAGGAATAGTGACATTGTTATGCCTATATTTAGTTTTAGAAAACCTTATAAATACATTTGTTATCTTTGTCTCCTTTTATTGTTAGTGTGTGTGGAACTTATTTCACAAATTTATGAGTTTTCGTTAACAAAATTATATCAAGCCAATGGCGAATGTGGGTCAACTGCCGCTACCGCGACTAGTGAAGACAAACTACGAGAATTGGAGCATTCATATGAAAGCTTTTCTCAGTTCTCAAGATGCATGGGAGGTGGTCGAAGAAGGGTTAGAAGAACCAAAAGATGCCACGAGTTATAGAGCGACACAAAACAAGACGTTAAAAGAGGTGCGATCAAAGGATAAGACGACACTATACATGTTGTTCCGAGCCGTTGACGAGTCGGGTTTTGAGAAGCTTGCCAATGCAACTACTTCAAAAGAACGTCAGAAACTTTAGAAAAAGTATTCAAAGGAATTGACCGAGTCAAGCAAGTCGTTTCCAAACTCTTCGTGGCAAGTTGGAGAGCATGAAGATGAAGGAGTCAGAGAGTGTATCTGACTACATCACGCATGTACAAACAGTGGTAAACCAACTCAATCGAAATGGAGAAATGTTAGCCAAGACGCGGGTTATGGAGAAGATTTTAAGGTCATTAACCAACAACTTTGAGAATTTTGTATGCGCGATAGAAGAGTCAAAGGACCTGACAACATTAACAGTCGACGAGCTAGCCGGTTTTCTCGAGACACACGAGCAACGTAAGAAGAAGAAGAAGGAAACACTTGATCAAGCACTTCAAACCAAGGCGTCAATCAAAGATTAAAAGGTACTCTACTCTCAAAATTTTGAAGGTAGAGGTTTTGACCGTGAAATTAGTAAAAATGGTCATGGTGCTCAAGGAAGTAGTCATGAAGGATAATATAAGAAGAAGGGACAGCCGAGCCAAGCAAATTGGCATGGAAGAGGACGCAATCGAAGAAGAGGCGGCCGATCAATTTACTCCAACATTCAGTGCTACAAATGTCACAAATATGCATTATGCAAACAATTGTAACTCCTAAAAATGTTACAATTGTGGTAGATGGGCATTTTGCAAAAGATTGTCGAGCCGATAAAAAGGTGAAAGAAACAATCAACCTCGCCTTGGTGACACAACAAACAAAGGACTTAGGTCTTCTCTTGATGGCTCAAAATGAAGATCTAAAAGCGTAAGAACATGACGTTGAAAAAGACGATGGCGGTAGTTGTGAGGCGGTGGAAACCGTTGGAAATGAGGGGATACACAGCGAATTCGGCAAAATCGCAATATTGGAGATGAGAAAATCGAAGAAGGAATCTGGATTGAACACGCGATCGGAAAACGAGCCAAAGAAACTTCCGGATCATCAAAAAGAGAATAGAGATTTAGAGCAACAACCAAAATCTGCCGTGGATAAATCTATGGAGAAGTCTTAGTTGCAGACGTTGAAATCGCTGAACGAGCGCATTTTGAAGGAGAAAGTAGAGATTGAAAAAGAAAAGAGAGCTTTTAGAAATGGAGATTGAAATCTTAGAGAAGGAAGGGCTGAGCTGAGTGAGAGTTCTTTCTATCTCAAACTAGAGAAGGAAGAGAATAGGAAAGTAATTTCTAAGCTTGTGAAAAGAATTGAAGAAGTATGGAGAAAGAGAGGAAAGCTACTGATAAGTCGTGGGTTCAAAACAAGAGGTGCGTGCTGGAAAGTGAAATTCTTTACATTGAAGCGTGGCACCATACAGATCGAGTTGAACATCCTTCTAGTCAAACTTGGTTAGACGTGGGCATGGGTCGGAAGAGCTATCGCATGTCGCATATCAAGTGGAGCCGCGTCACTTTACAACGCGCCTGACACGTTATTCCACCTAATCATCAATACGTGTCCCTCAGCCTGTCTGACACGCTTTCCCTCCAGCAAGTTGACATGACACGCTTTCCCTCCCGCAAGTTGACACGTTGCCGCTTTCCCTCCCGCAAGTTGACATGTAACACACTTTCCCTCCCACAAGTTGACATGTGGCCGCTTTCCCTCCTGCAAGTTGACACATGGCTTGCTGGCTATCTGACGTGCTTTCCATCCCACAAATTCACACGTGGAAAATTTTCTCTTCTGACAATGCACCTGATGCATTATTCCACCCAATTGTCAATACGTGTCTCTCAAGCTGTCAGACACGCTTTCCCTCCCGCAAGTTGACACGTGGCTTGCCAAAAAATTTTCTCTTATGAGAGTCGCAATACTGAATCTGATCTGCAGAATGAATTCATTTACCTCCTTGTTCGTGAAAAGACTCTGAGAAATCCTCGAATTTCATCTTTCGTAAAAGAACATATCGAACACCCAAAATAAGTTCATTTACCTCCTTCCTTCTTGTTCCTGAAATGACTCTCAGAAATCCTCGAATTTCATCCTTCATTGAAGAACATATCGAACGACTCAGATCTAAAGAAAACTTGTGAAGAACATATCGAACGACTCAGATCTAAAGAAAACTTGTGAACGGCCTATCATCGGTTTAAAGTTCGTACTGTTGTAACACCGTATCATGAAAAGATATTATTAAGAATTAATAAAACTTGGCCTATGTAATGTTCGAACCTACGACCTCCACGTTTTTAACACAACAATCTTACTACTAAGCTAATAGGGCATAAGTTTTATGCATATTATAGATCATTAGCTCCTAATCCAGCCAATCGAGTTTTGTTTACATAACTTTATGCATAATAAACTTAAAAAAGTCATTATCTTCTAAAGTTCGTAGTGCTTTAACTCGTATCATGAAAAAGATATAGTTAAAAATGAATGAAATTGGCACATGGAAGTGTCAAACCTACGAGCTTCGCGTTATTAGCACGACGCTCTAACAAACTGAGCTAATAGGCCATAGATTTTCTCTCCTGACAATGCGCCTGACGCGTTAGTCCACCCAATCATCAATACCTGTCCCTCAGGCTGTCTGACACGCTTTCCCTCCCGCAAGTTGACACGTGGCTTGCCGGCGATCTCACGCGCTTTCCTTCCCACAAGTTGACACGTGGCTTGCCGAAAAATTTTCTCTCATGAGAGTCGCAATACTGAATCTGGCCTTCAAAGTGAGTTCATTTACCTCCTTGTTCTTGAAAAGACTCTAAGAAATCCTCGAATTTCATCTTTCGTAAAAGAACATATCGAACGCCCAAAATAAGTTCATTTACATCCTTCTTGTTCTTGAAAGGACTCCCAGAAATCCGCAAATTTCATCCTTCATTGAAGAACATATCGAACGACTCAGATCTAAAGAAAAATTGTGAACAGCCGTATCATTGGTTTAAAGTTCGTACTATTGTAACCCCGTATCTTGAAAAGATATTATTAAAAATTAATAAAACTTGGCCTATGTAATTTTCGAACCTACGACCTTCACGTTTTTAACACGAAAATCTTACAATTGAGCTAATAGGGCATAGGTTTTATACACATTATAGATTGTTAGCTCCTAATCCAGCCAATCGAGTTTCGTTTACATAACTTTATGCATAATAAACTTAAAAATGTCATTATCTTCTAAAGTTCGTAGTGTTTTAACTCTTATCATGAAAAGATATAATTAAAAATGAATGAAATTGGCCCATGCAGGTGTCAAACCTGCGAGCTTTGCGTTATTAGCACGACGCTCTATCAAACTGAGCTAATAGGCCATAGATTTTCTCTCCTAACAATGCGCCTGACGCGTTATTCAACCCAATCGTCAATACGTGTCCCTTAGGTTGTCTTACACGCTTTCCCTCCCGCAAGTTGACACGTGGCTTGCCGAAAAATTTTCTATCGTGAGAGTCGCAATACTGAATCTGGCCTTCAAAGTGAGTTCATTTACCTTATTGTTCGTGAAAAGACCCTAAGAAATCCTTGAATTTCATCTTTCGTAAAAGAACATATCGAACGGCCAAAATAAGTTCATTTACCTTCTTCTTGTTCCTGAAAGGACTCTAAAAAATCCTCGAATTTCATCCTTCATATAAGAACATATCGAACGACTCAGATCTAAAGAAAAATAGTGAACAACCGTATCATTGGTTTAAAGTTCGTACTGTTGTAACCCCGTATCATGAAAAGATATTATTAAGAATTAATAAAACTTGGCCTATGTTATTGTCGAACCTACAACCTTCACGTTTTTTACACTACAATCTTACAACTGAGCTAATTGGGCATAGATTTTATGCACATTATAGATCGTTAGCTCCTAATAAAGAAAATCGAGTTTCTTTTACACAACTTTATGCAGAATAAACTTAAAAAAGTCATTATCTTACAACTTAGCAATTTGGCATAGGTTAAGCAAAATATCTATGTTAGTGGTAACTCATGTGAATCGAGCTGTTGATGAACAGGTGTTATAGAAGCATTGCTCGAGAACTATGTGGTAACAGTGTGGATCGTCCAAAGGCATCCAGTCGTGTCTGTTTATTTTGGATTTCTACCTTTAGTTTTTAATTGTTTGTTGACTATTAGTCAAGGTAAAAAGTTCTGCTCGAGAACTATGAGGTCACAGAGGGTGTCGTCCTAAGGAATCTAGTCGTCTGTTTATTTTAAATTTCTGCATTTCTTTTTTAGTTATTTGTTGGTGGTCGGTAGAGGTAAGAAGGTGTAACAGCCGAAAAATGAAGCAAAGCCACCCACGTAAGACCGAAAGGATCAAATAAAGAAATTAAGAGGATTAAGCAAGGAAAAGGGTCTTAAGCAAGTCATTTCTATACCCTAATGAGTAACTATAAGGACTAAGGCCTTTGGAGAAGTATTGGGAACGAAAGCGTAAGCGAAAAGGATGAAAAGGTCACTTTACAATTTTAGAGAAAATTTTCGGATATTTAATTCCTTATCTAGTGGGAATTTCAAGATGCTCAAAACCCAAAAATGACCAACAAGAGATGAAGAAATTTTTAGGAAAATTATGAATTTATCAGAAAAAATAATAATAAAATATTATGAAAGTGGCAAATTACCAAATTACCCTGATGATATGGATAATTACGAAAGTGCCATCCTACTGAAAATAAAAACTTCTGCATGTCACTGTCTGCCTAAAGTCCTTCAAATCTCAAATTCCAGTGGTTGGATTTTCCCAAATTTGGATACAATCTAGAACATTCAAAGATCATCAAATCCAACAGTCAGAATTCAAACTCGAAGTTGGTAGCTCGCTGATTGGAGAGGATATTTTCAACGAATTATCTAGAAAATTCAGTCTCCAAATCACGTTGATTTTGAAGCTCTCAATGTCGATGGAAGCTTCCCTTATAAAATCTGAAGTTGAGGCAAAATTTTAAGACAAGAATCAAGTGATGAGAAATCCTAAAACTCAAGTTTGAAGCTGTTAGATTATGAGTTTTGTTTTCTCGGATTTCTTCCAAATTCGAGGGCTATGGTTAATCATTTTCCTTCCTACCAACTCCTACATATTTCATATGGGATTTACAACAAGTTTCGTGAAGGAATCGGCACTTAAAAGTTTTATAATCGACTACCCAACAAAAGGTTTCTAGATATACTCAGGCGAGAAACATGTTTTCCGACTAACTTTGGAAGGTTATAACTTGTGCTACAGACCACGAAAAAGTGCGAACTTGGTCGATACTTCTTGCTTTAAACTTCATCTAAAGGTTTGGTGGAGGGATCGAATCCATTAGATGTCTATATATAGCTTTAAAAAGGTAAAACTAATGGGGTTCGATAAGAAAAAATCGAGAATTCTCTAGCTACCAAGGGAGAAGATGAAGTCCAAAGTCAAAGGTCAAACTTTGACCAATAAAAGTCAAAGATAGTATATGTTGACCTTCCCTCAGTTTTCTCAATTTTAACCTCCTTCCTGACCGGTTCTCACGAAACTCTTTATGGTTCTAGTAACTAGAAAAAATAAGGAGTCGGTGGAAGAAAATTTGAGATAATTTGGATACTAAAAGCTCAAGAACGGAAATTCCAAATGTCAACGACGAGGTAAGTAGTGACGTTGAACGTTTTGTTAAAAAATACTTGTAGGAATCCATTGGATTTTCCACTTGAACCTAAAATAAGTTGAATTTAGGATATATGAAAGAAAAACAGAAAGAACGGTGAGTTAAGGCCCTAAACTGATCAAAATGCTCAGGATATGAGTAACGTTAAAATACCCCACTAAATGAACTCCTAGGATGAATTATGAAAATTTGAAAGCCATTGGAACACGTTAAGTAGCAAAACCAAGAATTATGGGTAAAATGACCAAAATGCCCCTAAGACGACTTATAAAAATTCAAGGTCTATACGTGCTCTAAATGGTTTCGTACTTATTATAAGGTCTGTTATGAAGGACATGAAAATATGTTTGAGGTTTCAAGTTGATTGGAGCAAGTTTGGAACCTAAACCAAGTTAGGAACCAAGAAACACTTAAAGGAAACACCACAAGAATCAAGACTCTTCTAGAACCCTCTAAAGAACTCCCTATGAATCTATGACCTTGTAGAACAGCTCGTGCTAAGATGGTTCGTATGGTTACAAATGCAAGTTACAACTTATGCCTCAAGGAATTACGAACCTTAGAAACATACAAGATTAAGAACCAAGAACAATACCGCACAGGCTTTACAACTACCCAAGTAAGAAGAATGTAAGGTACCACTCAAGGATAAGGGACCAAGGTCCTCAGACACAAAATCTCTACTCATGTTCAAAGTGACCTATGACCTCCTACCAAGCGATGCTTTTTCGGCCCAAGATTTCTTCTTCTAGGTGGGATACCCTGCACCATGTTTCCTTTGCAGAATATCATGATTGGCCTCATCTCTCTCACCTAGAAGAGATGCCCTACACCATGTTATGGGTACCCAAAAGATTTGCAGGATGCCATGTTCATGTATGCATCGACCACGGAACCTTTATGGTTTATCATGGGGAGTAGTCTAGGGCCATGATGGAACAAGAAGATAGTAAGTTACCCTAGCCAAGAATAAAAAACTCCTAAGACCTCCCACGGTAAAACGTGCTCATGACTTAGACTACGCTGCTTGGAACGCATGAAGCCTTGAGCTTAGGTTTTCAGGCTGTATCATAGGGCAAGCCCTTGAGACAGGATTACACTACATCTCTTGGAACTTAAGAAGTCTTGGATGTTGTTTTTCAGACTATGCTGCTTGGAATGCATGAAGCCTTGGGCATAGGTTAGTGAAGGGTATCGAAGGGCAAGCCCTTAGATGCAGGTTAAGACTACGTCGCTTGGAACTCATGAAGCCATGAACGTAGGTTAAGACTATATCGCTTGGAATGCATGAAACCTTGGACACAGGATTGTTAGGTGCATAGCTCGTGCCGTAAATCCTAGGGGGAGTGTCTTGGAGAACGAATAAAGAACAAAAAAAGAACAAAGAAAGTACCAGGAACAAGAGAAAGATCAAGGTCTAGAATATGGATCAAGATCCAAGGTTTTAGGACAAGAACCAAGAACCAAGAACCAAGAACTTTGTACTAAAGCCTTTAAAGGATAACAAATGTTTCATAATCTAGGGACCAAGGTCCTCAGGATAATCAAGATAAGATCCCTTAACTCAAGAACAATAACAAGAACAAGAATAAGACAACAACAACAAATGTGGTACCCTAGAAAATTAAGGATACGATTAAGAGCCTACAAGTAGGCTACTTGTCTTTGTCTCATTCTTTATTCTCCACTTTTTTAGGTAATAAAGAGTTGGTCAACGACAGGAGCAGACTCTGAAGCAGGTGCCATAGACAAACCTTACTCGTTGTCCTCAACCCATTTATTTTAAAATGTTTTGTGCTTGTTCCTTATTTTTGTGTTTTAAATACTTATGTATAAACTTTATTTTGATATTATGTAAATATAATTTTTTAAATTCTTTTGTTTATTTCACAAAAAATTTACCCGTCTTTTAGAACCATCGCGACAGCCCGATCCTTACAGAGTGGTATCAGAGCCCAAGGTTTCTCTATGTCCTAGCTTAGGAGGACTCCCTACCGAGACCAAGTAAGTATGCCTTTAAACTCTTAACTTTAAGTATGCCTAGAACTTTAAGTTATTGGATGCATGATCATAGGGTTATTATTTAAGATAAGACTTAAATAACTTGAAGACCTCGAGGATAAGAGGGTTAGACATTTAATTTTGGTGACTTATTCCAATGAAACAATATTATTTACTTGTATTGATTTAATTAGCATACAAATTATCCATGAATATTCCATTTGAATGTCTAATAGGTGGTTGACCTATTTAATGCTCTTAAAATACATATAAATTTGAAAGTTTAGAGTTTTATAGATGGAATAATGTTTAAAAAATTTCAATGTATCAAATAGCTTATAAGTTCAAACCCCTATTTAATAAAAGACTAAAAGTGGAGAATATAAGATTACAGTATGGTTTTTAGTATTTATAATGATTTCTAAAATCATTCTAAATTCTAAAGAATAATACTTGTGTGTGTTTTGTATGCATACTCCAAGTACAATTTATTAAGTTAAACACTTGTGATTAGGACTTTGAAATGTGTATTAAGAAAAAGTATGAAAGAAATCAAGAATGAACAAAAGAAAACTTACCCTAGTAGTTATTATAAAAGTTGCCAGGAGTGGGATTTGAACCCATGCCCTCTCACGATGGGGTGGATTGAATTCCACACCGGTTGGGAAGGGAATAAAACATTTCTTATAAGCATGTCGAAATCTCTCACTATTAGACGCATTTTAAAATCGTGAGGTTGACGACGACACATAAGGAGCCAAAGTAGACAATATCTAGGCTAATACTCATAATTTGTTGGAATAGTTCAGTTGGTTAGAGTGCATGATTGTTAACGATAAGGTTGGGGAGGTTCAAGCTCTCTTTTTAGCAATGGTAATGAATCATTCCATTTTAGTATGTGGAAAAATTTAATTATGGAGGTTCATGATTCCTAACATTATAATATAGTCTTAATCAAATCTATCCATTTATTTTATTGCGGCCATTTCCATCCTTTTCATTATCTTTGGACCTCGTTCTTATTTTTTTTTTGAAGATCATATTTTGACCTTGAAAAAAAAAAACAAAAAAGAAATCCTTATCATATTTGTTCATTATAAATTGTCCTTAGCATTGATTTTAGATCATTTATATCTTTATTTCAAAATCAAAAAAACTTTTATTCACATTCTTTCTTATTCTATCTAAATCTAGAACATTTGTGTTTGATATTAGTGAGCTGTGTATGTGAGATCCTAAACATATTTAACTATTGTTTGTACAATCATGAACTATTGTTAGTCGTAATTGTCCTAACAATTGAGTCATGATCATAAAGAATGGACAAGTTGTCACACATAGTGAGAAAAGTGATCAAGATAAGTTAGTTGAAGAAGCAATCGAAGAGAACAAGGTGGAATTGAAAGCTTAAAAATAGTGAAAAGAATAATGAAATTGAAAAAAAAAATGAAAGAGAGTGAGTTGTTTGGCTAGAGTTGGAGAGGTTAGAATCCCAATGTTTTCACAAAAACTCTTTATACTTATGTACAAGTAAAATGTTTGGTCTCTGACAATAACAATTTTTATTTGCCTTATATGTTTCAATCTCTTTTAGAAGAATTTGAGAATGTGTTCCAAGATGAAGTACCTAAAGGACTACCTCTCATTAGAGATATTGAACATAAAATAGATTTCATTCCGGGTGCAGTCATTCCCAATTGAGAAGGGCTATATACGAGAGAGTTTGAGTCGATGTTCTGTATTAGTCTTATTGATGGCAAAGAAAGATGAAACGTGGCACATGTGCGTGGATTCTTGAGCCATCAACAAAATCACTGCAAAGTATCGATGTCTTATTCCTAGGCTAGACTAGATGAATTGCATGGTTCATATCTATTTACAAAGATTGATTTAAAATTTGGATATCAATAAATTCAAAGGCATAAACGAGATGAATGGAAAAAAGCTTTCAACACTAAGGTTGAATTGTATGAATAACTTGTTCTGCCTTCTGGAAAAGAGCTAGATTCTTGTTCCAAACTATTTCCCAAACTTTCAACTGTATAGGGGAAGCTTAAACGGGCATTGAGAGCTTCAGAATCACTATGATTTTGAGATTGAACATTCTGGATAATCGGTAAAAAATATCTACACTTGTCAGAGGACACAGATTTTTATTTTATTAATGGTTCTTATAACCAACTACTCTATTTTCCTATTAAAAAATATAGTCACGGCATACATGACATTACTACTATGCATGAAAGAATTCATTTACAACATTTCACGGTGCTATGGACTTAAATGTTCATAATGAACTCATTAAAACAATATTGTTATGAACAACATAGTGGAAAATAGATACCATTAGTTTAAATAAAAATAAAGCAATGCCCTGATCTAACCTAAGGATCATTAAAAATAACATGAATGCAACTACCCTAACTTTGGTTCCTTGGCTTACATCGCAACGTTGTCATCCGTAAATGGATATCTTACATTTACTTTAAAATAAGAGTAGCATGTGGTTTGAGTACTTTAATAAATACTCAGTAAGTAATCTCACTGTTACGGTTGGAATATGAATCATGTGTAATATAGTGGGACATATCCGTTTATAAATACATTGTGGCATGGGCTTAGGCTTCACTTTTCTATCCGAGCAGAGTTGAATACGTTGTACTTCCCTACACACACGACCCATGAATGTGCACATTGACCACAAGGTCGGTTGGTATAAGAGTACTCTGTGGGTCTGCCTCGTCGAGCTTGTGCACACTCACATTACCAAATACCATGAAGGGAAAAGACCCGCATATATCATAAGAAACATAAATATTGTAAGGTACGTGTCTATACTAATCATAATGGGGAAGTATCCCGATGCACCTCCCATATAAAAAGCATGAGATCTCTAACATTAAAACACGACAGAACGTTCCTATGAGACATACATACTTGATTCTTGTCATATTGTCCATGATTAACAAGGTTTTTCTAATGTTTCATAGGCATAAGGTGTACTAAACATAATATAGAAGTATCTCGATGCACGTGGTATACAAAATGCATGAGGTCCCACAACATTAAAGCATGACATATATTCATGGCGCTAGGATGCTAGTCATACCTCCGGTCTATTCCTAGCATAGTGTTCCTATGAGATATAAATACTTGATTTATTTCATATTTTTAATAATTAACAATACATGATTTTTCAATGTCTCATAGTCCTAGAATAGTGTATATGATATCATAGCGTAACTTGTATGCAACATATCGTATATCATATCATATATATAACATAGTATATTTCATACAACCATAAAACACGACATGTGCAGGGGCCACAGGTAGAGATGTCCATTCCCCTGTCATCATCCTCACCATCTATTTCATTCTCCATTTCCATGAATTTCTCTATTTATTTGTGTGGGGATCAGGGTAAGGGATTCATCTCAAGGAAGTGGCAGGGATCGGATTCCCCATGGAGAATTTTAATGGGTTTTAAATCCAAGAGTCAGTCTTAGAGTGTTGAAGATGAAAGGCCAAGAATCTTTATATGAACAATGACTTTTTATGGGTTAGGAAACAATGACATTCTTATGTTGTCTATATTTAGTTTTAGAAGACCTTGTAAATACATTTGTTATTACTATTTTAAAATGGTAAAGTAGAGCAGAGAGAAAAAAAAGAAAAGAAATAGAGAAGCAAGAATGTTTTTTAAGACAAACAGAGTGTTCTTTGTCTTCTTCTATCGTTAGTATGTGTGAGACTTATTTCACAAATTTATTAGTTTTGTTTAACAAATTTGTATCAAGCCAATGACGAATGTGACGGGTCAAATGCCGCTACCGCGACTAATGAAGACAAACTACAAGAATTGGAGCATTCATATGAAAGCTTTTTCGGTTCCCAAGATGCATGGGAGGTGGTCGAAGAAGGGTTAGAAGAACAAAAAGATACCACGGATTATACAACAGCACAAAACAAGGCGTTAAAAGAGGTGCAATCAAAGGATGAGGAGGCACTATACATGAAGTTCCGAGTCGTTGACGTGTTGGGGTTTGAGAAGCTTGCCGAAAATTTTTCTCTCCTGAGAGTCGCAATACTAAATCTGGCCTTCAAAGTCAGTTCATTTACCTCCTTCTTGTTCCCGAAAGGACTCTCAGAAATCCTCGAAGTTCATCCTTCGTAGAAGAACATATCGAACGGCCAAACTAAGTTCATTTACCTCCTTCTTGTTCCTAAAAGGACCCTACAAAATCCTCAAATTTCATCCTTCGTAGAAGAACATATCGAACGGCCAAAATAAGTTCATTTACCTCCTTCTTGTTCCTAAAAGGACCCTCAGAAATCCTCGAATTTCATCCTTCGTGGAAGAACATATCGAACGACTAAAGAAAAATTAGAACATATCGAACGACTAAAGAAAAATTGTGAATGTGAAAGGTTACCTCGCAGGTCTTATCGGTTTACAGTTCGTAGTGTTGTAACCCCGTATCATGAAAAGATATTATTATGAATTAATAAAATTTGGCTTATGTAATTTGTCGAACCTACAACCTTCACGTTATTAACACAACAATCTAATCAACTGAGATAATTGGGCATAAGTAATGCACATTATAGATCGTTAGCTCCTAATCCAGTCAATCGAGTTTCGTTTACATAACTTTATGCATAATAAACTTAAAAAATTCGTAGTGTTTTAACTCGTATCATGAAAAGATATAATTAAAAATAAATGAAATTAGCCCATGCAGGTTCGAATCGGCAACCTTCACGATATTAGCTCCTAATTTAATTAATCGAGTTTAGTTTACATAATTTTTTGCATGATAAACTTAAAACTTTAAGTTATTATCTTTAAAGTTCGTAATGTTGTAACCCCGTATCATGAAAAGATATTATTAAGAAGAAATGAAATCGGCCCATGCAGGTGTCAAACCAACGACCTTCACATTATTAGCACGACATTCTAACCAACTGAACTAATATGCCATAGGTTTTATGAACATTGTAGATCGATAACCTAAGTCATTCAAGTTAAGTGATTATCTTTTAAATCTAGTATCATTAAATATATCATTATTGAGAATGAATGAAATTAACCATGCAAGTGTCAAACCTGTAGTAGCTCCTAATCTAGCCAATCGAGTTTATGTTACATAATTTTATGCATAATAAAACTTAAAACTCTCTAATTTCAAGTAATCATGAAATTAGCCCATCCAACCTTCGTGTTATTAATACGACGTTCTAACCAACTAATCTAATAGGCCACAAGTTTTATACTAATTGCAGAGTAGTAGCTCCTAAACCAGTCAATCGAGTTTAGGTTACATAATTTTATGCATAATAAACTTAAAACTTTAGGTAGTTATCTTTTAAAGTTTGTAGTGCTTTAACCCCGTATCATTAAAGATATCATTGAAAATGAATGAAATTAACCCATCCAAGTGGAAAACGTGCTACCTTCGCACTTAATTAGCGCGACGTTCTAACAAACTGAGCTAATGGGCCAAAGGTTTTATGCAACTTGCAGATCAATAGCTTCTAATCTAGCCAATCACTTCATTTTAAAACATTATATTTAAAGTTCGTAGTGTTGTAATCCCGTGTCATGAAAAGATATTATTAAGAGAATTAATGGTACTGTCCCATGGTAAAAGGGAGGTCCATCACTTCATTTTATAAGCCCACTTGAACTGTTTAAAGTCATTCAAAGAATACATTTTTTTACGGCTCTAGGTTAATATTTTGGCTAATCCGGCTTGGGTTTGTTACGTTCGGACACTTTCTTCTTTCAATTTTTCAGAAGCTTAAATTAGTATGACTACCTTTTGGCTAGTTAAATTTCTAGAATCGAGTTTAATTATTAATGCACAGGTAGGTTTAGTTAGTTTATATACTTATGAGTAAGTTTAAATTACTTTATGAAAAAGTAGGTAAGTTAATTTCCATAGTAGAATTTTAATTTATGGTTTTTGGACTTCTTAGGAAAAATTAAAATTTAGAGGCCAGCATTAAGCTAACTTCAAATGGTTGTAGTTGCTTCGAAGGCTAACCAAGTAAGTGGCCTTACCATCATTTGGTTATAATTGTTGTTGTATGATGACACGTGCTCGTGGCTTTGCAAATTGTAATAGCCCAAGCTCATCGCTAGCAGATATTGTCTTCTTCGAGTTTTCGGGATTACCTTACGCTTTTAAAACGCATAGAGAAATTTTCACTCCCTTATAAAGAATGTTCCCCTCTCCAACTGTTGTGGGATCTCACAATCCATCCTCTTTCGAGACTCAGTATCCTTGCTGGTACTCGTTATTTTCTTCAATCTATGTGGGATCTCACAATCCACCCCCTTTCAAGCCCAGGCATCCTTGCTAGCACATCGCCCGATGTCTGGCTCTAATACCATTTGTAACGGTCCAAGCCCACCAATAGTAAATATTCTCCTATTTGGACTTTTCCTTTTGGGCTTCTGCTCAAGGTTTTAAAATGCGTTTGCTATGGAGAGGTTTTCACACCCTTATAAATAATGATTTGTTTCCTTCTCCAACCAATGTGAGATCTCAAAATGCATTTGTCAACTACAAAATGAAAATCAATGCATACACTGTTATTTGTTCTCCCCAGTACACCACTCGGTGTCTGGCTCTGATACCAACATTAACACCCCTAATTTCTTACCCTAAGTAGAGGTGTCAATACATGCCTGCCTTAATTAACATATGCGGATATTGAAATGAAACATTTTCAAATGAAGCCATAGACTTACACATTTAATTTAAAACAAGAAAGTAAGAAATAACGTAGTTTTAAAACATGAAAAAGTTTTGCATATATCCCATAAGGTCGAGACTTTATCCAAAGTACATGTGTAAGCTTGTGAGTGCAACAGCCCACCACTACTCGAATGGTAGTGTGTCCTTTTGTTATCTTATGTAAACCTAGAAAGAATTCCATGACATAATCTCTAAGTTGTTGAACCTTTGAGTACCCATTAGATTCACTAACCAACGGTTTGGCCATATCCTCTAACAACTATCTATGTGACCTACAACGTTGAAGAACTTAACCAACTTGGGATTCACTCACTATGTATCAGTAATTTAGTGTGGTATTCACATTAAGGACGAGGCGAATAATCTCATGTTCGTTTGGTAAATATGAAGTAGGATACTTACTTTTTGAGTTGTCTTAATACTCTAACTAGTCATCTCTTCATAACATCATTAAATCTTACTTACCTTCATATATCATCTAGTACATCCTTATACTATAACTAAGGCCAGCAAATTCCTTAACTTTTGAAATCTCTTCTCACAAACTCATTGTAAGTGCGAGTTGTGATCGCATAGATTTAATGAGTTAAACTCAAAACTTTTAAGCAAACCTTCTACCTTGTCAAAGCTAGGAAACTTACAATTTTATATCTCTAAATAAGTCTAGACAAACTACCATTTGTTCCTCCTTTAAAATGGTTCACCAGACAATATTCTATAATATTCAATGTCTAAGGAAAATACTTTTGTTCAACCAAGACTCTTCATCAGAGAGTTTGGTATAACGCTCATTATATAGAGGTATCAAGTTGGCTTAAGGGCTCATCTTGTTATCTTTTTTGTCGATGATTAGCCTCCTATAATCGATATGAACACTTATAAAACAAGTTTAGAAACCTTGTTAAATATCTAATTCATAAAAATTACTTAAGCTATGAGAAATTAGAAATTAGTGAGCCCAACAACATCACTCTAACTCACACAACTATGTCGAACTCCGAGAAAACCTTTTAACCTTTCCTTGTTGGTTCATATGCTTGAGGGAACCCTTGTTTCTACATGTATGCATGTTTTTTTTTTCTCTTTTTAATAACTATCTGGATCAGCTCTTAACGTTCATTATATCGTCGTGTGTGCCCATTATTTCCTTTTAATGACTAGAGATATTTCTCTCTAAAACAAATGTTAAGGAGTGTGAAGTCCTGACTTAGTAGCTCATATGTCTATGGCTCGGTCTACCTTAACTCTGTCAAGTTGTTGTGGCCATAATCTAAAAAAATTCAAGTAGATTCAAGGCTCATATCACGTGTGGGTATTAATGTTGGAATAACTTAGATATAACATTCAATCTTATTTCAAACCTTCCTAATTTATTAGAGTTCATACCTTAAACACGTTCTAATTTCCTTATGTGATCTTGCATACTTACCCTTAAATGGGTTTCTTAAAAAGTTTATTTAACAATTGAGGTCTTTTAGAATCTTGAAAACATTTTATAATTATTATAGGGGTATGTTGATCATTTACCACCCCAAATCTTGGTTAAATCTGGACATATTCCAATGGCCTTATAACTTTGTATAAAATCTTTGAATCATGACATCTTCAAATGGTCTTCTAAGTATGTTATAGATGAGACAACTCATTGAATCCAACGACCAAATTTAAAATGGAGATCAGTTGCCCACTAATTAGAGAGAATATGTATGGCATAAATTTTATAAAATTTATGAAAATCTAGAAATTTTTAACGTCGATTTAAGCTCTCTCTATAAAGCCTGGAGTAGGAGCTTTCGTTTAGAGTAAGAATCGAGCTAAGTCGAGCCTTTAACTGTGAGTTGTTATAGCCTCTGAGATTTAGGGTTTCTTACTGTCTGATTTCTTCCAAAATTGAGAGCCATAGTCAACCATTTTCCTTCAAACTTGCTTTTGCACCTTCTAAATTAGAATATCCACAAGTTTTGTGATGAAATAAAGTGTTGAAGGTGCCTCAAACACAACTTCTCAATTTGGTTTTTCGTTAAAGGAAGATGGTTGAAGCCCAAAAATTAAATAACGAACATGATAGGTTTCTTGACAAATTTGCATGTAGGCTCGAAAATTAAATACGAGCCTACATGCAAATTTGTCAAGAAACCTATCATGTTCGAATTATAAACCTCCAAATAATATTTCCGTAGAAGACCAAAAATTTTCAATAAAGTTATTATAGTTGTTTATTCAGTAAAGGTTAACAATGTTGGGTTTTATGTCCTAAAACTCTCTGGCCAAAACTAGTGAGATCCCAACTTCTTGCTCATTCTCGAATTTCATCTTTCGTAAAAGAACATATCGAATGGCCAAAACTAGTTCATTTACCAACTTCTTGCTCCTGGAATGACTCTCAGAAATCCTCTAAAGAAAAATTGTGAACGGTCGTATCATCGGTTTAAAGTTCGTACTGTTGTAACCCCGTATCATGTAAAGATATTACTAAAAATTAATAAAACTTGGCCTATGTAATTATTGAACCTACGACCTCCACATATATTTTATGCACATTATAGATCATTAGCTTCTAATCCAACCAATCGAGTTTCATTTACATAACTTTATGCATAATAAACTTAAAAAAGTCATTATCTTCTAAAGTCCGTAGTGTTTTAACTCGTATAATGAAAAGATATAATTAAAAATGAGGGAAATTGGCCCCATGCAGGTGTTAAACCTGCAACTGTTGCATTATTTGCACAATGCTCTAACCAACCTTTGCATTATTCTCACTTGACAATGCGCTTGACTTGTTATTCCACCCAATCGTCAATACGTGTCCCTCAGGCTATCTGACACGCTTTCCCTCCCGCAAGTTGACACGTGGCTTGCCGTAAAATTTTCTCTCATGAGAGTCGCAATACTGAATCTGGCCTTCAAAGTGAGTTCATTTACCTCCTTGTTCGTGAAAAGACTGAGAAATACTCGAATTTCATCTTTCGTAAAAGAACATATCGAACGACTCAGATCTAAAGAAAAATTGTGAACGGCCGTATCGTAATGTTTTAACTCGTATAATGAAAAGATATAATTTCCCATGCAGGGGTTGAACCTGCTACCTTCGCGTTATTAGCACGTCACTCTAACCAACTAAGCTAATAGGCCATACATTTTCTTGCCTCACAATGCGCCTAACGTGTTATTCCACCCAATCGTCAATACGTGTCCCTCAGGCTGTCTAACACGCTTTCCCTCCCGCAAGTTGACACGTGGCTTGCCGGCTGTCTCACGCGCTTTCCTTCCCACAAGGACATTGAAACAACGTGACCGAGGAAGAACAGAATGTTGGATTGGGTAAGGAAGACAGAACGTTGGATTTTTGAACCCTCTCAGATCTGAGTGTTTACGCCCTTACGAACCAAACAAACACCATAAACGAGATTAGGGGGAGGAGGAGACTAAAAAATGGAGGAAAAAGGACATTGAAACGACGTGACCGAGGAGAGAGAGTCACCGAAATATTCTCTAGTAATCGGGGTGAGGGAAACGAAGTCCGACACGAGATTTGACTCACGACCCAAAACCCACAGGAAACCCTAACCGATGTGAGGGGTGGAGAAGATGAAGTCCACCTGGTCGGACCAAAACTCGAATACCCGCAACCTCATTATAGCCAAGCAACCCCATACCTGGTTTGCTCCAGTAACCTAAAATACAACGCTTCGACCCAACAATGCAATCAGATACCAACTAGCAACCAGTCAAGTAGTCTAGTTCCTCTGTGCTTGGCCCAAAAACCCACATTCAAACAAAAAATACACAGAACACGGTCTAACCCATGATCCACTACACCAACTTGTGTGCCCACATGAACATTAAAGACCCATGCCTCGACCAACTTTGCGACTTGCTCATGTGTCAATATCCCTCAATGACAGGGTCACTACTGCATACACCGGCCCCTTCGGCTTAGCTTCTCGGAATTTTAGGTTAAAAAACGACATATTTGGCTTGATTTGACATTTTTAACATGAACCTTTACGTTTTTTACCTTTCCAAAGCTGTTTTTTTTAACATAGGTAATTATGAATCAATTAATAAATGTCCTAGTGGACAGTTTCAGTTATATCAAGGACGCCAGTGTATTCCAGGCTCACAAATCATCATTTGCTATGCACTCAGGTAGTATAGAAAATCAGAGTGTCCTTGAGATTCAGGCGTAAGGGTAAACTTGTACAATACTAACTTTTGTAGAAGCTTAGAAGCCATTTTAAATCTCTAGTGAGTTCAATTGAGACCTAACATTGGTTGAAGAGTGGAATGAAGCATTCCTTATAAGGGTGTGGAAACCTCTCTCTTAAAGATTGGTTTTAAAACTTTTAAACTTTTACGATACGTAACATGCCAAAAGAAACAATATCTGCTAGCAATTGGAGAGGGACACAAAACATTAACTATAAGGTTGTGGATATCTCTCCCTAGTAGACATATTTTAAAATCGTGAGGCTGATGGTGATACGTAATTAGCCAAAGTAGACAATATCAGAGGTGGGCTTGGTTTGTAACAAATTGTATTAGAGTTAGTTATTGGGTGGTGTGCCAACGAGGTTGCTGGGAACACAAGGAGGTGGATTGTGAGATGCCACGTCGGTTGTGGAGGGGATGAAACATTTTTTATAAACATGTGGAAATCTCTTACTATTAGATGTGTTTTAAAACTGTGAGGTTGTCAACGATATGTAATGAGTCAAAGTAGACAATATCTAGGCTAATACTCATAATTTGTTGGAATAGTTCAGTTGGTTAGAGCGTATGATTGTTAACCATAAGGTCGGAGGTTCATCTTTCTTTTTATCAATGGGAATGAATCATTCTATTTTAGTATGTGGAAAAATTTAACCCTCCAACCAAAGTGGACAATGTCATATAATTATGTAGGTTCGTGATTCCTAACATTGTTATAGTCTTAATTTAACATTCTTAATAATAATATTGTGTTCTTTTTAGGGGTAGCATCAATACAAAAACATAATGTAAAAAATATTTTAGCATAAAGCAGTTACATCATGCATGTTCTAGTGATTCTAGGCCACTAGAAAACTAGGGTCGTTACATATAATCTACACCTGAACATTATATAACCTAAAGAAAAACCCGTGGCGACTGTCTCGATCAAGGACTCGATTACCGCCTACAAGTAGGTTACTTATTTAGTTGCACTAGATATTACTTTTCCTTTTTGGGTGATCACTAATGGTTAGTTAAGGTCACAGAGCAGGGTCGTCCCGAGCCATCAGTTCTATATGTACAAGTTGTTGTCCTTATTTTTCGAATCTCGTTCAAATTTTTATCAAATTTTTCTTTCACGTCAGTTCTATGTGTTACAAATTATTGTCCTTAGTTTTCGAATCTCCTTTCAATTTTTATGAAATTTTTTCTTTGTTAGGATGTGTCATGAATAATGATTTGAAGTCTTAGAAAGTTCACTTATTATAGCTGTGCTTTGAAGTCTTTAAAATTGAGTTATTACAGTTCTTATATGCTTGAAAAATCATGTCGTGACAATTTTAAATCTCCCGTGAGTTCAATTGATTTCAAAAAATGATATGCTATTGTATTTTTATTTTACCTTTATTTGAGTTGTCAGAAGTGGGATTTGAACCCATGCCCTCTAATCCCGCATTGGTTTGAGAGGAGAATGAAAGAATAACTTATAAGTGTCTGTAAACATCTCTAGTAGCGTGTTTTAAAACTGTGATTCTGACGACGATTTGTTAAGGTAAAAAATGGACAATATTTTTTAGTGTTTGGAAATGGGAACGAAGCATTCCTTAGAAGAGTGTGGAAACCTCTCCCTAGTAGACTCATTTTAGAATTGTGAGGCTGATGATGATACGTAATGGGCAAAATCGGACAATATTTGTTAGCGGTGGGTTTGGGCTATTGCGAAAGCTATCAAAGCAAGTCACCAAGCGTTGTGCCAGCAAGGACGTTGGGCCCCCAAGGAGAGTGTATTGTGAGATCCAACATTGGTTGGAGAGGGAATGAAACATTCCTTATAAGGATGTGGTGGGCTTGAGCTATTACAAAGAATTAGCTGGAATAGCTCAGTTGGTTAGAGCGTGTGGCTGTTAACCACAAGGTTGGAGGTTCAAACCCTCCTTCTAGCGATGGTAATAAGTCTACCTACTATAAATGAATTTAAAGCTAAATTAGAGGTGGAGAAGACGAAGTCCACCTGCTCGGACCCAAACTCGAATACCCGCAACCTTATTCCAGTCAAGCAACCCCATACCCAGTTTGGTCTAGTAACTAGATACCCACCAACAATCAGTCTAGTAGTCTAGTTCCTACGTGCTTTGCCCAAAACCCACATTCAAGCCCAAATACACAGAACACAGCCCAACCCACGGATCCACTACACAGACCTGTGTGCGCCCACAAGAACATTCAAGACCTGCGCCTCGAACCACTTTGCAACCTGCTCATATGTCATTGTCCCTCAGCGATAGGGTCACTGTTGCATACACCGGCTCTGTTTGACATTTTGACACCGACCTTTATGTTTTTTGCCCTTCCGAAGCTTATTTTTACTTTTATAGAAATATTTAAGGTTAGTATAACGACTTATTTCTGAAGTTCAAGTTAAATTAAATTAGAAATGTAAATTACTAACAAAGCGAGATGGACGTTTTAATAGGAAACAACAACTGACAACACTTGGAGTAACTTCGAGAGATAAAATTCACGCTCGCATGTGTGAGTCATGTGTTTGCATTCCCTAGCCTCAATAGTGGAGTCACTTATGAGTATTTCTTAAAATACTCAAGCCTTGTGCTACTTCTATTTCAGGTAAGGGCAAGACGTCCCTATATAGCTGACGATGACATCAAAAATAAAGATAATGACATGTGCATAGAATAGTAGTATTTTATTTTCTTAGGCATAGGTTAGTATAGGGCATTTTTACTTTGATGTTTTAATTGTTTTAGAAAGATGCTTTCAAATGAGTAAGTCCATGACACTATTTTAAGATGAAGTTTAAATGCTTAATTTCGTATAAGAGCATAGGATATGATGACGGTGGCAACTTTAGGCTAATATAAATCTAGGGTCGTTACCGTTGGTATCAGAGCTTTAGGTTATAGATTCAGTAGACTTACCTACGAGATAGGCTTGGCACGTTCCAAGGTTTTACCATCGATGTTCTGTCACCGTCATGTATGTCTTGTATAAGATAAGAAAAAGAAATGCCTTTAATTGCACGTACTTTTTTTGTTTACTAATATTGAATGTAATTTAGTATCAAATATGTTGAGCTCTAACTATATGATTTATGGTAGCATTATGTTCCACCTAGTTGTATTTTTATGAATATGTCATGTTTGCTAAATCATATGTTGTGAATATATGTGATAAGATGCAATTTATGTTAGAGAGATATAGACTTAAGAAAAATTATATATTGGTTTTAGAATCATGCCACGTAAAGGGCACGAGAGAGGAGAATGAGGATGGAGACGACCCTGTATTAGAGTTAGAGGAAGAGATGGAGGTGAAGATATCCCTCCTCGTGAAGGTTTAGTGACTAGAACGGACGCACCTTAAGTTGTGCTACCTTAGGCTATGGACCTCCAATAGCACTGATAGATGAAATAAATCTCACTACAAACCTGATGTGAGAATCATTTCAGGCACTACGATCATGCTCACTCGACAAGCCAATAGGGTGTGAAAAAGGGAATGAAACCAACAAGCCAATAGGCCATCCTAACTGCTTAATGTTATACATAAGAATTACTATTTCCATTGGTGTGATTCCTTTTAGGGAACCATAAGTAAAACAGCTAAAACTTATTTTTGAACGTGGACAATATCATACTATTATGGAGGTTCGTGATTTCTAATCATCAAGCATTCTCGATGAGATTTCATAGGTAATATTATCTATCATTTTCTATTGAATCAAAACCCTTGAATTGAGTTATAATGTTATAGTAATTTTCCCTTTCTATTAAATCAAAACCCTTCAAGTGAATTATAATTTTCTAGTTCATTTTTGGGGTATCTTTGAGTTTTCTATCATTGTTACTTAGTCTTAATCGAGCATTCTCGATGAGACTTCATAGGTAATATTATCGTCCAACCTTTTATGTTGGATGAAAACCCTTGAATTGAGTTATAATGTTTTAATAATTTTCAGGGGTAGCTTCCGATCGTTGAAATAAAATGTAAATGCAACTTTGAGCCGGGTTTTTTTTAGGTATCCCTTTTAAGGTGTTTGATGTATATTGACAGTACCTATATTGCTCTCTGAGTGTTAAACCTAAATTGAACATAAGACTGAGTACCTTATTCTGGGGACACTATGGATGCGGCCCACTTTTGTATATGATATAAACAATGTGATCACTAAATTTTACATGTGAAGACATGTGAGTGGGGGCGTTCTATGCAATGAGTATTGCATAAGATCGGACCATGAAGAAAACAACTCTCACTTTATAATGTCGTTTACTTTTGACACTGATTTTTTCATTCGATGACATAGGTAACTCAATCTTAATCCTGAGCTAACTATGAACTCCTATTTATTCGAAATTATCCTTAGATTCGCATGGGTCACTCTCCCCAATAATCTCTCCTCAACACACCTAACAGTTCGTGAAACAGAAACATGTTGGATTTGAGAAAACAAAATGCGTCACATCAAATTGATAGGATATGGGTTTATAGAGTTGATCAAGATTTATATGAGAGAGAGATTCGAGGTTTCTCCGTAAGTTATATCTCAGATCTCCTTTTCTTTCATCCAATTATTTAGTTTTTTTTTTCAATTTACCTGTTAGAAAGATAAGTCATTATGTTAGAAAGATACGTCATGATCTATAGTAGAAAGAAAATAGAATCTATTAAATTGGCTAAAAGCCATTCCTAACCTAATTGAAAAAGTAACAAACAAAAATATAAAGAATGGTTTAAACAGATTTAACATATCAAAATTTCTTTGCTCCTCCAAAAACAAACACAAGAAGGTTCAGATTTAGTTTTGGTAGTAAGAGATATTTTGCTAGAAAGAGATATTGCATTTGAAGAGGTTAGTAGTTTTCCTTTTATTTTATTTAATGATATTAAAAGTCATCATAAACAGAGAGAGATAATAAAAAGAAGGGAAACACAGTAAGAGACAGGGAAGGAAGATTGTGAATATAATCGAAATTAAATGTTAAAGGGTATTAAACACGGTAAGAGAAAATAGAATATTTGGAAACATATATAAATATTTCAAGACCTAACTTAAGCAAAGACTCTAACTTTCGCACGAAGTATAACACATAGATCAACATAAATTAGTGAAACAATTGTGTAGAAATTCAAACTTGAAACTGATGTCATGGACTCACACAGGTTGACTTGGTTTTCAATGGACTTTCATTAAGGATAACGACAGAACATCAACCTAAGCCAACCAGGTAAGTGACCTTACTATCGGCATGGTTATATTTGATGTTGACACGTGCTCCGTGGTTATGTACGTGTCATATATACTGATATGTGTGAATTGTCTGTGGATCGATATGCTTCTTATTTGTTATGTATATGTTGTAATATGTGAATTGTTTGATAATAATTATGGTACGATGTGTTCAATGATATGTTTGAGATAGGATACGATAAGGATGCACAAAACGAAATGTAACGATAGGAGTCAAATACATTCATGAAACATTAAGGTTAGGTTACATACCGAAGTGATATGGATAAGAGAGATTGATGGAAGAATTCTATTAGGCTATGGGTAGAGAGGGATAGGTTTGTGATAGATTGATAGAACAATAGTGTTAGGATTGATAGAACGATAGCGTTAGGTTACGTTCTTGTGATGATATGACTGAGGTACGTTCACGTAATGATACGTCTGTGATAGGTATAAGAACGTTAAGGCTATGATAAGTTAGGAAACTATATGACTACGATTTACGTTATGACTTGTTTATGATATGATATATTGTGATGCAATATGTCATGGTATGATGTGTATATGATGAAATGTTATGTTAAAAACATAAAACGTTATGTTAGGTCACTTATATTTGAATGTAAATAGCAAGAATTGTATGATGTGAAACACGATAAACTGTCTGGAATCATAACCCCGATAGGAATATGTATGAAATGTAAATTGAAAATGAGAATGACATGAAGCATGGAACGTGATAGGGGGGGTTATGTTCATTAATGATAAATGTAGAAGTAGGGGGACCTCATGCATTATGTGTGTTCATGCATCTGGGGGGATACCCTTATCCCATCACGAGGGTAGGACGCGTACATCCAATGGCAGGACAACGATCGTTATGCTTGCATAGCGCTGCCGTGACGGTTACTAGTTTTAACGGGTCCCGACATAAGGGGCTCCCAGAGTATGCCCACCAGATAAGGAAATTGGCCCAGCGGTGTGCGAACTAGCTGGTGAGCCAATACTCGCACGTATGGGCTGTGTGTAGAGTATGTGGTACACGTCCACGATTACCCGTTAGGACAACACTGTAGGGAAAGCGAAACGAAACCAAAGATAGGTCCCATCATTTCATTGCATGTGATTGTTGCATTTATCCCCAATAGTGTGGTCACTTACTGAGTATTTCTTTAAATACTCAAGCCATGTGCTACTACATTTTTCGTACGGCTGACAACGGCATCGCAACTCTCGACCATGGAACATGTATAGGGTAATGGTATTTGTTTTCTTAGACTTGGGCTAGACTAGGTTGTTTCTAACTTAAACTCTTATTTATTTTATTTAGTCTTTTGTGGTGTCGTTTTAAAGATGTTTTGGAAACACGTAAGTTCATGACTGTGTTTTAAGATAAAGGTTATGTTTTATGAAATTTTAATGAAGTCTTCCGCATTCAATGTTTATGGTACGTATACGGTAGCGACCTTAAATTAAGTAGAAAATTTTAGGTCGTTACAACCTTACTAACTTACAAATGATCCGAGTAAAAGAAACTAGGAATTAATGGAGAATAAAATTTAAGAACAACTAGAAAGATAAGTAATAAACTTGTGAATGACATGTTAGCTATCTATTGAGTAAATTAATTACTTATAAAGATTATTTTAACTTTTTTTGCCAAATATGAAGTTGTAGGCCAATCGAGGAGGAGACCACCAGGCTCGAGACAATAAGGAACCTTTTTTTGAGTCGGTTTTAAGTACATGTGCTTTTGTTGCTGATAACTTACTTTGATATTTTGTGTGGTAAAATATACTTGATTCACATGTTTTACTTGTCATGTATGAAATTTTTTGTTGTATGACCGATTTTCGAAGCAAAATATCTATGTTAGTGGTAACTCATGTGAATCGAGTTGTCGATGAACAGGTGTTATAGAAGCATTGCTCGAGAACTATGCGGTAACAGCGGAGATCGTTCTAAGGCATCCAGTCGAGTCGGTTTAATTTGGATTTCTACATTTAGTTTTTAATTGTTTGTTGACTATTGGTCAAGTTAAGAAGCGCTGCTCGAGAACTATGAGGTCACAGAGGGTGTCGTCCTAAGGAATCAAGTCCTCTGTTTATTTTAAATTTCTACATTTCTTTTTTTTTGTTGGTGGTCGGTCAAGGTGAGAAGCTGTAACAAGGAAATTTTCGGATATTTAATTCTTTATCTAGTGGGAATTTCAAGAAGCTCAACGACATAAAAATGACCAACAAGAGATAGAAATTTTTACGAAAATTATGAATTTATCGGAAAAAATAATAATAAAATATTTTGAAAGTGGCAAATTACCAAATTACCATAATGATATAGATAATTACGAAAGTGTCATTCTGCTGAAAATAAAAACCTCAGCATGTGAACATATGCACAAAGTCCTTCGAATCTCAAATTCCAGTGGAATTTGGATACAATCTAGAACGTTCAAAGATCATCAAATACAACAATCATAATTCAAACTCAAAGTTGGTAGCTCACTGATCGAAGAGGATATTTTCGACGAATTATCCAGAAAATTCAGTCTCCAAATCATGACGATTCTGGAGCTCTCAATGTCGGTGGAAGCTTCCCTTATAAAGTCTCAAGTTGGGGCAAAGTTTTAACACAAGAATCGAGTGATGAGAAATCTTAAAATTCGAGTTTGAAGATCTTAGATTATGGGTTTTTCTCTCTCGGATTTCTTCCAAATTCGAGGGCTATGGTTAATCATTTGCCTTCCTACCAACTCCTACATATTTCATATGAGATTTACAACAAATTTCGTGAAGGAATCAGGTACTGAAAAGTTTTATAATCGGCTACCCAACAAAAGGTTTCTAGATATACTCAGGTGAGAAACATGTTTTCCGACGAACTTTGAAAGTTTATAACTTGTGATACAGACCACGAAAAGGTATGAACTTGGTCTCTACTTCTTACTTGAAACTTCATCTAAAGGTTTCCTGCAGCGATTGAATCCATTAGATGTCTATATATAGCTGTAAAAAGGTAAGACCAGAGGGGGCTGATAAGAAAAAATCGAGATTTTTCTAGCTACCAAGGGAGAAGATGAAATCCAAGGTCAAAGGTCAAACTTTGACCAATAAAAGTCAAAGATATATATATGTTGACCTTCCCTCGATTTTCTCAATTTTAACCTCCTTCTTGACCCGTTCTCACAAAAATCTTTATGGTTCCAGAAACTAGACAAAATAAGGAGTTTGTGGAAGGAAATTTGAGATAATTTGGATACTAGAAGCTCAAGAACGGAAATCCCAAATGTCGATGACGAGGTAAGTAGTGACCTTGAACGTTTTGTTAAAAAATACTTGTAGCAATCCATTGGATTTTCCATATGAACCAAGTATGAATTTAGTATATATGAAAGAAAAACAAAAAGAAATGTGAGTTAAGGCCCCGAACTGATCAAAATGCTCAAGATTTAAGTAACGTTAAAATAACCTACTAAATGAACTTTTAGGACGACTTATAAAAATTTGAAAGCCATTGGAACACGTTAAGTAGTAAAACCAAGAATTATTGGTAAAATGACCAAAATGCCCCTAGGACGACTTATTAAAATTCAAGGTCTATACATGCTTCAAATGGTTTCGTACTTTTCATAAGGTCTATTATGAAGGACATGAAGATATGTTTGAGGTTTCAAGTTGATTGGAGCAAGTTTGGAACCTAAACCAAGTTAGGACCCAAGAAACACCTAACGAAAACACCACAAGAATCAAGACTCTTCTAAAACTCTCTAAAGAATTCCCTATGAATCTATGACCTTTTAGAACAACTCGTGCTAAGATGGGTTCATATGGTTACAAATGTAAGTTACAACTCATGCCTCTAGGAATTACGAACCTTAGAAACTTACAAGATTGAGAACCAAGAACAATATCACACAAGCTTTACAACTACCTAAGTAAGAAGAATGCAAGGTACCACTCCAGGATAAGGGACCAAGGTCCTCAGACACAAAATCTCTACTCATGTCCAAAGTGACCTATGACCTCCCACCAAGCGATGCTTTTTGAGGCCCAAGATTTCTTCTTCTAGGTGGGATGCCCTGCACCATGTTTCCTTTGCAGAATATCATGATTGGCCTCATTTCTCTCACCTAGAAGAGATTCCCTCCGCCATGTTACGGGTACCCAAAAGATTTGCAGGATGTCATTTTCATGTATGTACCGACCACATGACCGTTATGGTTTATCAAGGGGAGTAGTCTAGGGCCATGATGGAACAAGAAGATAGTAAGTTAGCCTAGCTAAGAATAAAAAACTCCTAAGACCTCCCATGGTACAACGTGCTCATGACTTAGACTATGCTGCTTGGAACGTATGAAGCCTTGAGCGTAGGTGTTTAGACTGTATCATAGGGCAAGCCCTAGATGCAGGATTTGACTACATCTCTTGGAACTTAAGAAGTCTTGGATGTTGGTTTTCAGACTATGCCGTTTGGAATGCATGAAGCCTTGGGCATAGGTTAGCGGACGGTATCGGAAGGCAAGCTCTTAGATGCGGGTTAAGACTACGTCACTTGGAACTTATGAAGCCATGAACGTAGGTTAAGACTGTACTGCTTGGAACGCATGAAGCCTTGGTCAAGGTTGGGAGCGGACTCTGAAGCAGATGCCATAGACAAACCTCACTCGTTGTCTTCAACCCATTTGTTTTAAAATGTTTTGTGCCTGTTCCTTATTTTGTGTTTTAAATACTTATGTATAAACTTTATTTTTGATATTATGTAAATATAATTTTTTAAATTCTTTTGTTTATTTCACGAAAAATTTACCCGTCTTTTAGAACCATCGCAACAGCCCGATCCTTATAGAGTGGTATCAGAGCCCAAGGTTTCTCTATGGCCTAGATTAGGAGGACTCCCTACCCCGACCAAGTAAGTATGCCTTTAAACTCTTAACTTTAAGTATGCCTAGAACTTTAAGTTATTGGATGCATGATCATAGGGTTACTATTTAAGATAAGACTTAAGATAACTTAAAAGACCTCAAGGATAAGAGGGTTAGACTTTTAATTTCGGTGACTTATTTCGATGAAACAATATTATTTACTTGTATTGATTTTCAGCAAAAATGGTTAATTTTATCATTTATTCATTTTATTACATACATCCACAAGCATTCAAATAACATACATAAGACTAGAAAATAAAATTTGAATAATTGAGCATACGTTAATGTGATGTCTATTTAAGATTAGAAATAAATTATAGAAAACGATCTAGATGTTGGAGGAATTTCGACATTGGAATTTAAAAGTTAATATCAAAATTACTTGTACGTTTCCTTTAATCATTGACTTTATTTTTAATCTTGGAGTTAGATTAATATCTATAAACATGAAAAAAACTAAATATAAAAGTTGGCTATTGTTCTAGGAATTTAATGGGCTAGAAAGAAGTAAAGCTTAGCCAAATTGAAATAGATCCAAAAACGGGAAGAAAATGTTGGGTTTTATGTCCTAAAACTCATAGTTTGTAAACAAAAACATATTCTATTTTCAATAAAGTTATTATTGTTGTTTATTCAGTAAACATTGTATTGAATAAAGTGAATTTTACGATTATTAATCTAAATCTAATACACTAAGAACACTCTTGCTATAGTATGATTACTTGAACTATACATAGAGACATAAAAGTGGATCAAGTTCAAGTATATAGTCAAAATGATCTACAGTACAGGGATAAGGCTGAGTACCTTATCCTGGGACACTATGGATGCGGCCCACTTTTCTATATGACATAAACAATGTAATCACTAAATTGTACATGCGGAGACATGTGAGTGGGGGAGTCCTATGCAATGAGTATTGCATAAGATCAGACCATGAAGAAAATCACTCTCACTTTATAATGTCGTTTACTCTTGAGACTGATTTTATTTTCATTCGATGACCTAGGTAACTCGATTTTAATCTTGAGCTAACCATGAACTCCTTTTTATTTGAAATTATCCTTTGATTTGTATCGGTGAGAGTGGCTCGAGTTCGCCGACTCAATAAGCCTCCCATCTCAGGAGGTAAGACTGAGTGAATGGCTGGGGACGTGGGGTGCAAGATGGAATTCCCTCTTACCCACTTTTAGTGATAGAAGAGAGGTAGTTTCCTTAAGTATTGACTCCAGGTTTTGAACAAGGGGCCCCACCCTCCCATTGGCCTGAGAGGGATTCGGTTTACTGGTTGGACCACAAATCAATTGTTCATTAGAGGATCAATGGGACATAAGAAACAAGAAGTAACTTTAGGGGTAAAACGGTAGATTGACCCAACTCTAGTTACGAACAGCCTATGAAGGATCGACTTACTAATCATGGTTATATCAAATGGACAAAAATATATCTATAGTGAGGGGAGTACAACTACTACGCTATAGTGGAGTGTCCAAGTAGTTAACGAATGTTGGCTAATAAGGTTAATGAGTTTGACCGGTTAATCTTGGATCGTTGGAGCCCATGATCTATAGGTCCATTAGGTCCCTCTGCTAGCTCATATCGGACTAAACCATAGAACAGTGTGACGAGTGAGTTCGAAGTGTTCGAATTCAAATTAAGAAATATGCGCTACATATAGACGATATATTTAACCACATTTTTGTTTTATTTATGAATTAAACAAAAAGAGAGAATCTGAGATATTTAAATATCTTAATCAAATATGGGTCAGAATTGATGGAGATTGACATTTGAATTAATATCTAATTAAATAGCTTAATTATCATTTGATATTACTTTAATTTGAAATTAATTATTCAAATTAATTGTTGAATCAAAATCAAGAAAGTCAAAATGTTGACTTCATTTAATGAAAAAATCCATGTTTGGGTTAGTGGAATTTTGAGGTTTCAAAATTTGGTTTAACCAAACTTGCATGCTTGCAAAATTTTGTTAACTCAAACTTGCATGCATGCCACATAATCCCAAATATTTGAGTGGAATTTTGAGTGTTAAAATTTGGTGATCTCAAATTTGCATGAACATGCAAACATGACTCTTTAAATAGAGAAATCAAGGTACATAAAAATTCTTCCTTGTAAAAACCTTGAGAAAAACCTCTCACAAACTCACTCTTCATATATACTAAATCCCTCCCAAATTTAGTCACTCATCGGATTTCACAATTTCATTCTAAGGCTAGAGAATAGTGGAGAAGACACTAGTGGTGGTTCGTAAGGAAAAAGAAATTTGAACAACAAAAGGTTAGTACTCAAAGACCTTGAGTTTAAATACTTATGAACATGCTAGTTATTTACTATAATTGATGTTCTAAGAGTGTCTAAGATCCAAATTGCTTTCGCATGTGTTATATTAACTTCATCAGGTTGAAGAGGGGAATGAAGCATTCCTTATAAGAATGTGGAAATCTCTTCTTAATAGATGCGTTTTAAAACTTTTAGACATACGACGATACGTAACTAGCAAAAAACAAACAATATCTGCTAGTAATTGGAGAGGGGAACCAAGCATTTCTTTTAAGGTTGTGGATACCTCATCCTAGTAGACATAGTATAAAATCGTGAGGCTGATGGTGATACGTAATTAGCAAAAGTAGACAATATCTAATAGAGGTGGGCTTGGTTTGTAACAAATTGTATTAGAGCTAGTCATCAGGTGGTGTGCCAACGAGGTTGCTGGGAACACAATGTGGTGGATTGAAAAATCCCACATCGGTTGGGGAAGGGATGAAATATTTCTTATAAGCATGTGGAAATCTCTTACTATTAGACGTGTTTTAAAACCGTGAGGTTGACGATGATATATAATGAGTCAAAGTAGACAATATCTAGGCTAATACTCATAGTTTGTTGGAATAGTTCAGTTGGTTAGAGCGTATAATGTTAACGATAAAGTTGGGGAGGTTCAAGCTCTCTTTTTAGCAATGGTAATGAATCATTCCATTTTAGTATGTGGAAAAATTTAACCCTTCAACCAAAGTGGACAATGTCATATAATTATGGAGGTTCGTGATTCCGAACATTGTTATATAGTCTTAATCTAGCCACCCTAATAATAATGTTGAGTTCTTTTTAGGGGTACCTTGATACAAAAACATAATGTAAAAAATATTTTCGCATAAAGCATTTACATCATACATATTCTAGTCACTCTAGGTCCCTAAAAACTAGGGTCGTTACATATAATCTACACTTGAACTTTCTATAACCTTGAGAAAAATTTGTGGCAAGTAGGTTACTTATTTAGTTGCACTATATATTACTTTTCCTTTCTGGGGGATCACTAATTGTTAGTTAAGGTCACAAAGGAGGGTCGTCTCGAGCAATCAGTTCCATGTGTTATGACTTGTTGTCCTTAGTTTTCAAATCTCGTTCCAATTTTTATCATTTTTTTCTTTGTCACGTCAATTCTATGTGTTACGAGTGTTTGTTCTTATTTTTCGAATCTTGTTCCATTTTTATCAAATTTTTTCTTTGTCAGTACGTGTCATGAAAAATGATTTTGAGCCTTGAGTCCATGTTCATGGATTCTTGAGCCATCAACAAAATCACTGTAAAATATCGACATCCTATTCCTAGGCTAGACCATATGCTTGATGAATTGCATGGCTCATATCTATTTACAAAGATTGATTTGAAATCTGGATATCATTAAATTAGAAGACATATACGAGATGAATGAAAAAGAGCATTCAAAACTAAGGCTGGATTGTATGAATGACTTGTTATGCCTTTTGGGTTAACTAATGCTCCTAGTACATTTATCTTAATGAATCACGTTTTGATAGAGTATTTAGGAAAGCATGGAAAGAGAAAACTTTATGCTCATTGCTGTCAAGCTAAAAAAATCCTTAATTTCAAGGAAAAGGATTGTAGATAGAATTTTGAAACTTACCCCTAATTTGAGCCCAAAATAAATTTTCTTGAATTTGGCTTGTTCTTGAGGTTATTTCTCTTCGTTGTCATCTATTGAAACATTCCTTGGAGGTGCAATTGGGATCGTCCTTGCTTGACGTATTCTCGTGTATCGACGAATTGGATTGGGGGAATGATTTCTTGGCACTTTCAGCATTGTAAGAACAAGTTTGAAGAGAAATGATGTAGAGTTGCTCTTGAATTTTGAAGAAATCTCAAAGAAGGAGACCCAAAATCTAAATGTTTATTGCCTACTATTGGGAGCTCGATTGTTGTTCCAAACTATTGCCTAAACTTTCAACTTTATAGGGGAAGCTAAAACTGACATTGAGAGCTTCAGAATCACTGTGATATTGAGATTGAACTTTCTAGATAATCCGTAAAAAATATCTACACTGGTCAGAGGACACATATTTTATCCCTTTTTATTCATGGTTCTTATGACCAACTACTCTATTTTTCTATTAAACAATATCGTCACAGCATACATGACATTACTGCTATGCATGAAATAATTCATTTACAACATTTCATAAATGATGCTATGGACTTAAATGTTCATAATGAACTCATTAAAACAATATTGTTATGAACAACATAGTGGAAAACAGATAACATTAGTTTAAATAAAAATAAAACAATGCCTTGATTTAACCTAAGGATCACTAAAAATAACATGAATGCAACTACCCTAACTTTGGTTTCTTGGCCTTGAACGCAACGTTGACGTTCGTAAATAGGTATCTTACCTTTACTTTAAAATAAGAGTAGCATGTGGTTTGAGTACTTTAATAAATACTCAGTAAGTAATCCCACTATTAGGGTCGGAATATGAATCACGTGTAATATAGTAGGACCTATTCTTTCATAAATACATTGTGGCATGGGCTTTGGCTTCGCTTTTTAGTCCAAGAAGAGTTGAATATGTTGTACTTCCCTACACACAACTCATGAATGTGCACATTGATCACGGTGGGTTGGTATAAGAGTACTCTATGGGTTTGCCTCGTCGAGCTTGTGCACACTCACACTACCAAATACCATGAAGGGAAAAGACCAGCATAATATCATAAGGAACATAAATATTATAAGGTATGTGTTTGTACTAATCATAATGGGGAAGTATCTCGATGCACCTCCCATATAAAATGCATGAGATCCCTAACATTAAAACACGACATAACGTTCCTATGAGACATACATACTTGATTCTTGTCATATTGTTCATGATTAACAATACATGATTTTTCTAATGTTTCATAGGCATAGGGTGTACGAAACATAATATAGAAGTATCTCGATGCACGTGGTATACAAAATGCATGAGGTCCCATAACATCAAAGCATGACATATATTCATGGCGCTAGTCATACCTCCAATCTATTCCTAGCATAGTGTTCCTATGAGATATAAATACTTGATTCATTTCATATTTTTAGTAATTAACAATACATGATTTTCTAATGTCTCATAGTCCTAGAATAGTGTATATGATATCATAGCATAACTTGTATGCAACATATCGTATATCATATCATATACATAACATAGTATATGTCATACAATCATAAAACACGACATGTGCAGGGGCCAGAGGTAGCGATGTCCATTCCCCGTCATCATCCCCACCATCTATTTCATTCTCAATTTCCATGAAATTCTCTATTTATTTGTGTGGGGATCACGGTAAGGGATTCATGGTAAGGAAGTGGCAGGGATCGGATTCCCCATAGAGAATTTTAGTAGGTTTTAAATTCAAGAGTCAGTCTTGGAGTAAAAGGCCAACAGTTTTGAAGATGAAAGGCCAAGAATCTTTATAGAAATAATGACTTTTTAAGGGTTACGAATAGTGACATTGTTATGTCTATATTTAGTTTTAGAAAACCTTATAAATACATGTGTTATCTTTGTCTCCTTTTATCGTTAGTGTGTGTGGGACTTATTTCACAAATTTATGAGTTTTCGTTAACAAAACTATATCAAGCCAATGGCGAATGTGGGTCAAATGCCGCTACCACGACTAGTGAAGACAAACTACGAGAATTGGAGCATTCATATGAAAGCTTTTCTCGGTTCTCAAGATGCATGGGAGGTGGTCGAAGAAGGGTTAGAAGAACCAAAAGATGCCACGGGTTATAGAGCGACACAAAACAAGACGCTAAAAGAGGTGCGATCAAAGGATAAGACGACACTATACATGTTGTTCCGAGCCGTTGACGAGTCGGGCTTTGAGAAGCTTGCCAATGCAACTACTTCAAAAGAACGTCAGAAACTTTAGAAAAAAGTGTTCAAAGGAATTGACCGAGTCAAGCAAGTCGTTTCCAAACTCTTCGTGGCAAGTTGGAGAGCATGAAGATGAAGGAGTCAGAGAGTGTATCTGACTACATCACGCATGTACAAACAGTGGTAAATCAACTCAATCGAAATGGAGAAATGTTAGCCAAGACGCGGGTTATGGAGAAGATTTTAAGGTCATTAACCAACAACTTTGAGAATGTTGTATGCGCGATAGAAGAGTCAAAGGACCTGACAACATTAACAGTCGACGAGCTAGCCGGTTTTCTCGAGACACACGAGCAACGTAAGAAGAAGAAGAAGGAAACACTTGATCAAGCACTTCAAACCAAGGCGTCAATCAATGATTAAAAGGTACTCTACTCTCAAAATTTTGAAGGTAGAGGTTTTGACCGTGAAATTAGTAAAAATAGTCATGGTGCTCAAGGAAGTAGTCATGAAGGATAATATAAGAAGAAGGGATAGCCGAGCCAAGCAAATTGGCATGGAAGAGGACGCAATCGAGGAAGAGGCGGCCGATCAATTTACTCCAACATTCAGACGCAATCGAGGAAGAGGCGGCCGATCAATTTACTCCAACATTCAGTGCTACAAATGTCACAAATATGCATTATGCAAACAATTGTAACTCCGACAAATGTTACAATGGTGGTAGAGGGGCATTTTGCAAAATATTGTCGAGCCGATAAAAAGGTGAAAAAAACAATCAACCTAGCCTTGGTGACACAACAAACGAAGGACTTAGATCTTCTCTTGATGGCTCAAAATGAAGTTCTGAAAGCGTAAGAACATGACGTTGAAAAAGACGATGGCGGTAGTTGTGAGGCGGTGGAAACCGTTGGAAATGAGTGGATACACAGCGAATTCGGCAAAATCGCAATATTGGAGATGAAAATCGAAGAAGGAATCTGGATTGAACACGCGATCGGAAAACAAGTCAAAGAAACTTCCGGATCATCAAAAAGAGAATAGAGATTTAGAGTAACAACCAAAATCTGCCGTGGATATATCTATGGAGAAGTCTTAGTTGCAGACGTTGAAATCGCTGAACGAGAGCATTTTGAAGGAGAAAGTAGAGATTGAAAAAGAAAAGAGAGCTTTTAGAAATGGAGATTGAAATCTTAGAGAAGGAAGGGCTGAGCTGAGTGAGAGTTCTTTCTATCTCAAACTAGAGAAGGAAGAGAATGGGAAAGTAATTTCTAAGATTGAGAAAAGAATTGAAGAAGTATGGAGAAAGAGAGGAAAGCTACTGATAAGTCGTGGGTTCAAAACAAGAGATGCGTGCTGGAAAGTGAAATTCTTTACATTGAAGCGTGGCACCATACAGATCGAGTTGAACATCCTTCTAGTCAAACTTGGTTAGACGTGGGCATGGGTCGGAAGAGCTATCGCGTGTCGCATATCAAGTGGAGCCGCGTCACTTTACAACGCGCCTGACGCGTTATTCCACCTAATCATCAATACGTGTCCCTCAGCCTGTCTGACACGCTTTCCCTCCAGCAAGTTGACACATGACACGTTTTCCCTCTCGCAAGTTGACACGTGGCCGCTTTCCCTCCCGCAAGTTGACATGTAACACGCTTTCCCTCCCACAAGTTGACATGTGGCCGCTTTCCCTCCTGCAAGTTGACACATGGTTTGCTGGCTATGAGACGCGCTTTCCATCCCACAAGTTCACACGTGGAAAATTTTCTCTCCTGACAATGCGCCTGATGCATTATTCCACCCAATCGTCAATACGTGTCTCTCAGGCTGTCAGACACGCTTTCCCTCCCGCAAGTTGACACGTGGCTTGCCAAAAAAATTTCTCTTATGAGAGTTGCAATACTGAATCTGATCTGCAAAATGAGTTCATTTACCTCGTTGTTCATGAAAAGACTCTGAGAAATCCTCGAAGTAAAAGAACATATCGAACGCCCAAAATATGAAAGGACTCTCAGAAATCCTCGAATTTCATCCTTCATTGAAGAACATATCGAACTACTCAGATCTAAAGAAAACTTGTGAACGGCCGTATCATCGGTTTAAAGTTCGTACTGTTGTAACACCGTATCATGAAAAGATATTATTAAGAATTAATAAAACTTGGCCTATGTAATTGTCGAACCTACGACCTCCACGTTTTTAACACGACAATCTTACAACTAAGCTAATAGGGCATAAGTTTTATGCATATTATAGATCATTAGCTCCTAATCCAGCCAATCGAGTTTCGTTTACATAACTTTATGTATAATAAACTTAAAAAAGTCATTATCTTCTAAAGTTCGTTGTGCTTTAACTCGTATCATGAAAAAGATATTGTTAAAAATGAATGAAATTGGCCCATGGAAGTGTCAAACCTACGAGCTTCGCGTTATTAGCATGACGCTCTAACCAACTGAGCTAATAGGCCATAGATTTTCTCTCCTGACAATGCGCCTGACGCGTTAGTCCACCCAATCATCAATACGTCTCCCTCAGGCTGTCTGACATGCTTTCCCTCCCGCAAGTTGACACGTGGCTTGCCAACGGTCTCACGCGCTTTCCTTCCCACAAGTTGACACGTGGCTTGCCGAAAAATTTTCTCTCATGAGAGTCGCAATACTGAATCTGGCCTTCAAAGTGAGTTCATTTACCTCCTTGTTCTTGAAAGGACTCTGAGAAATCCTCGAATTTCATCTTTCGTAAAAGAACATATCGAACGCCCAAAATAAGTTCATTTACCTCCTTCTTGTTCCTGAAAGGACTCTCAGAAATCCTCAATTTTCATCCTTCATTGAAGAACATATCGAACGACTCAGATATAAAGAAAATTTGTGAACAGCCGTATCATTTGTTTAAAGTTCGTACTGTTGTAACCCCGTATCATGAAAAGATATTATTAAGAATTAATAAAACTTGGCCTATGTTATTGTCGAATCTACGACCTTCACGTTTTTTACACTACAATCTTACAACTGAGCTAATTGGGCATAGATTTTATGCACATTATAGATCGTTAGCTCCTAATAAAGAAAATCGAGTTTCTTTTACACAACTTTATGCAGAATAAACTTAAAAAAGTCATTATCTTACAACTTAGCAATTTGGCATAGGTTAAGCAAAATATCTATGTTAGTGGTAACTCATGTGAATCGAGCTGTTGATGAACAGGTGTTATAGAAGCATTGCTCGAGAACTATGTGGTAACAGTGGGGATCGTCCAAAGGCATCCAGTCGTGTCTGTTTATTTTGGATTTCTATCTTTAGTTTTTAATTGTTTGTTGACTATTAGTCAAGGTAAAAAGTGTTGCTCGAGAACTATGAGGTCACAGAGGGTGTCGTCCTAAGGAATCTAGTCGTCTGTTTATTTTAAATTTCTGCATTTCTTTTTTAGTTATTTGTTGGTGGTCGGTAGAGGTAAGAAGGTGTAACAGCCGAAAAATGAAGCAAAGCCACCCACGTAAGACCGAAAGGATCAAATAAAGAAATTAAAAGGATTAAGCAAGGAAAAGGGTCTTAAGCAAGTCATTTCTATACCCTAATGAGTAACTATAAGGACTAAGGCCTTTGGAGAAGTATTGGGAACGAAAGCGTAAGCGAAAAGGATGAAAAGGTCACTTTACAATTTTAGAGAAAATTGTGGGATATTTAATTCCTTATCTAGTGGGAATTTCAAGATGCTCAAAACCCAAAAATGACCAACAAGAGATGAAGAAATTTTTAGGAAAATTATGAATTTATCAGAAAAAATAATAATAAAATATTATGAAAGTGGCAAATTACCAAATTACCCTAATGATATGGATAATTACGAAAGTGCCATCCTACTGAAAATAAAAACTTCTGCATGTCACTGTCTGCCTAAAGTCCTTCAAATCTCAAATTCCAGTGGTTGGATTTTCCCCAAATTTGGATACAATCTAGAACATTCAAAGATCATCAAATCCAACAGTCAGAATTCAAACTCGAAGTTGGTAGCTCGCTGATCGGAGAGGATATTTTCAACGAATTATCTAGAAAATTCAGTCTCCAAATCACGTCGATTCCGAAGCTCTCAATGTCGATGGAAGCTTCCCTTATAAAATCTGAAGTTGAGGCAAAATTTTAAGACAAGAATCGAGTGATGAGAAATCCTAAAACTCAAGTTTGAAGCTGTTAGATTATGAGTTTTTTTTTTCTCGGATTTCTTCCAAATTCGAGGGCTATGGTTAATCATTTTCCTTCCTACCAACTCCTACATATTTCATATGGGATTTACAACAAGTTTCGTGAAGGAATCAGGCACTGAAAAGTTTTATAATCGGCTACCCAACAAAAGGTTTCTAGATATACTCAGGCGAGAAACATGTTTTCCGACTAACTTTGGAAGGTTATAACTTGTGCTACAGACCACGAAAAAGTGTGAACTTGGTCGATACTTCTTGCTTTAAACTTCATCTAAAGGTTTGGTGGAGGGATCGAATCCATTAGATGTCTATATATAGCTTTAAAAAGGTAAAACTAATGGGGTTCGATAAGAAAAAATCGAGAATTTTCTAGCTACCAAGGGAGAAGATGAAGTCCAAAGTCAAAGGTCAAACTTTGACCAATAAAAGTCAAAGATAGTATATGTTGAGCTTCCCTCAGTTTTCTCAATTTTAACCTCTTTCCTGACCGTTCTCACGAAAATCTTTATGGTTCTAGTAACTAGAAAAAATAAGGAGTCTGTGGAAGAAAATTTGAGATAATTTGGATACTAGAAGCTCAAGAACAGAAATTCCAAATGTCAACGACGAGGTAAGTAGTGACGTTGGACGTTTTGTTAAAAAATACTTGTAGGAATCCATTGGATTTTCCACATGAACCTAAAATAAGTTGAATTTAGGATATATGAAAGAAAAACAGAAGAACGGTGAGTTAAGGCCCTAAACTGATCAAAATGCTCAGGATATAAGTAACGTTAAAATAGCCCACTAAATGAACTCCTAGGATGAATTATGAAAATTTGAAAGCCATTGGAACACGTTAAGTAGCAAAACCAAGAATTATGGGTAAAATGACCAAAATGCCCCTAAGACGACTTATAAAAATTCAAGGTCTATACGTGCTCTAAATGGTTTCGTACTTATTATAAGGTCTATTATGAAGGACATGAAAATATGTTTGAGGTTTCAAGTTGATTGGAGCAAGTTTGGAACCTAAACCAAGTTAGGACCCAAGAAACACTTAAAGGAAACACAACAAGAATCAAGACTCTTCTAGAACCCTCTCAAGACATGCACTGCTCTTATTTTTTAGGTAAAGGCAAGGCACCTCTGCACAAATGACGATGTCGAGATGACGACCATGGGATCCAACGTACACAACACTAGTGAGATAGAGGGGTAGGATCAAACGTACAAAGACGGTTAACATCATGAGAAAGAAGGAGAAGAAACAAGATGTAGACAACGAGTTTTGATACAGAGGAATGAAGAAAGGAAAATGCATGGAAACGAGTGGAGAAGACGAAGTCCACCTGCTCGGACCCAAACTCGAATACCCGCAACCTCATTCCAGTCAAGCAACCCCATACCCAGTTTGGTCTAGTAACTAGATACCCACCAACAATTAGTCTAGTAGTCTAGTTCCTATGTGCTTTGCCCAAAACCCACATTCAAGCCCAAATACACAGAACACAGCCCAACCCACGGATCCACTACACAGACCTGTGCGCCCACACGAACATTCAAGACCTGCGCCTCGAACCACTTTGCAACCTGCTCATATGTCATTGTCCCTCAGCGATAGGGTCACTGTTGCATACACCGGCTCTTTCGGCTCGGGATCTCGGAGTCCTAGGATAAAAAATGGCGTATTATGCTCGGTTTGACATTTTGACACCGACCTTTATGTTTTTTGCCCTTCCGAAGCTTATTTTTACTTTTATAGAAATATTTAAGGTTAGTATAACGACTTATTTCTGAAGTTCAAGTTAAATTAAATTAGAAATGTAAATTACTAACAAA
>NW_019272092.1:110313-182632 GCF_002738345.1 Cucurbita maxima | reverse complement strand
ACCTGCTCGGACCCAAACTCGAATACCCGCAACCTCATTCCAGTCAAGCAACCCCATACCCAGTTTGGTCTAGTAACTAGATACCCACCAACAATTAGTCTAGTAGTCTAGTTCCTATGTGCTTTGCCCAAAACCCACATTCAAGCCCAAATACACAGAACACAGCCCAACCCACGGATCCACTACACAGACCTGTGCGCCCACACGAACATTCAAGACCTGCGCCTCGAACCACTTTGCAACCTGCTCATATGTCATTGTCCCTCAGCGATAGGGTCACTGTTGCATACACCGGCTCTTTCGGCTCGGGATCTCGGAGTCCTAGGATAAAAAATGGCGTATTATGCTCGGTTTGACATTTTGACACCGACCTTTATGTTTTTTGCCCTTCCGAAGCTTATTTTTACTTTTATAGAAATATTTAAGGTTAGTATAACGACTTATTTCTGAAGTTCAAGTTAAATTAAATTAGAAATGTAAATTACTAACAAAGCGAGATGGACGTTTTAATAGGAAACAACAACTGACAACACTTGGAGTAACTTCGAGAGATAAAATTCACGCTCGCATGTGTGAGTCATGTGTAGGGATGTACTACACGTCCAATTTTTCCAGACTAGAGGCCACCCCTATGATATTTTTAACAATAGGTTCCTAAGATCATTAGTTGCATGTGTTTGCATTCCCTAGCCTCAATAGTGGAGTCACTTATGAGTATTTCTTAAAATACTCAAGCCTTGTGCTACTTCTATTTCAGGTAAGGGCAAGACGCCCCTATATAGCTGACGACGACATAAAAAATAGAGATAATGACATGTGCATAGAATAGTAGTATTTTATTTTTTTAGGCATAGGTTAGTATAGGGCATTTTTACTTTGATGTTTTAATTGTTTTAGAAAGATGCTTTCAAATGAGTAAGTCCATGACACTATTTTAAGATGAAGTTTAAATGCTTAATTTCGTATAAGAGCATAAGATATGATGACGGTGGCAACTTTAGGCTAATAGAAATCTAGGGTCGTTATCGTTGGTATCAGAGCTCTAGGTTATAGATTCAGTAGACTTACCTACGAGATAGGCTTGGCACGTTCCAAGGTTTTACTATCGATGTCCTGTCACCGTCACGTATGTCTTGTATAAGATAAGAAAAAGAAATGTCTTTAATTGCATGTACTTTTTTTGTTTACTAATATTGAATGTAATTTAGTATCAAATATGTTGAGCTCTAACTATATGATTTATGGTAGCATTATGTTCCACCTAGTTGTATTTTTATGAATATGTCATGTTTGCTAAATTATATGTTGTGAATATATGTGATATGATGCAATTTATGTTAGAGAGATATAGACTTAAGAAAAATTATATATTGGTTTTAGAATCATGCCACATAAAGGGCACGGGAGAGGAGAACGAGGATGGAGACGACCCTGTATTAGAGTTAGAGGAAGAGGTGGAGGTGAAGATATCCCTCCTCGTGAAGGTTTAGTGACTAGGACGGACGCACCTTAAGTTGTGCTACCTTAGGCTATGGACCTCCAATAGCACTGATAGATGAAATAAATCTCACTACAAACCTGATGTGAGAATCGTTTCAGGCACTACGATCATGCTCACTCGACAAGCCAATAGGGTGTGGAAATGGGAATGAAACCAACAAGCCAATAGGCCATCCTAACTGCTTAATGTTATACATAAGAATTACTATTTCCATTGGTGTGATTCCTTTTAGGGAACCATAAGTAAAACAGCTAAAACTTATTTTTGAACGTGGACAATATCATACTATTATGGAGGTTCATGATTTCTAATCATCAAGCATTCTCAATGAGATTTCATAAGTAATATTATCTATCCATTTCTATTGAATCAAAACCCTTGAATTGAGTTATAATTTTATAGTAATTTTCCTTTTCTATTAAATCAAAACCCTTCAAGTGAATTATAATTTTCTAGTTCATTTTTGGGGTATCTTTGAGTTTTCTATCATTGTTACTTAGTCTTAATCGAGCATTCTCGATGAGACTTCATAGGTAATATTATCGTCCAACCTTTTATGTTGGATGAAAACCCTTGAATTGAGTTATAATGTTTTAATAATTTTCAAGGGTAGCTTCCAATCGTTGAAATAAAATGTAAATGCAACTTTGAGCCGAGTTTTTTTTAGGTATCCCTTTTAAGGTGTTTGATGTATATTGACAGTACCTATATTGCTCTCTGAGTGTTAAACCTAAATTGAACCTAAGACTGAGTACCTTATTCTTGGGACACTATGGATGCGGCCAACTTTTGTATATGATATAAACAATGTGATCACTAAATTTTACATGTGAAGACATGTGAGTGGGGGCGTCCTATGCAATGAGTATTGCATAAGATCGGACCATGAAGAAAACCACTCTCACTTTATAATGTCGTTTACTTTTGACACTGATTTTTTCATTCGATGACATAGGTAACTCAATCTTAATCCTGAGTTAACTATGAACTCCTATTTATTCGAAATTATCCTTAGATTTGCATGGGTGAGAGTGGCCCGAGTTAGCCGACTCAATAAGCCTCCCATTTTAGGGGTAAGACTGGGTGAATAGCTGGGAACATAGGGTGTATGATGGAATTCACTCCTACCAGCTTTTAGGAATAGTAAAGAGGTTTTTCCCTTAAGTACTGACTCCAAGTCTTGAACAAGGGGACCCACCCTCTCATTGGCCCGAAAGGGATTCGGTTTGGTGGTTGAACCACAAACCAATTGTTCATTAGAGGATCAGTGGGACTTAAGGAACAAAAAGTAACTTTAGGAGTAAAACGGTAAATTGACCTAGCTCTAGTTACGAACAATCTGTGAAGGATCGACTTACTAATCATGGTTATATCAAATGAACAAAAATATATCTATAGTGAGGGGAGTGCAACAATTAGGCTGCAATAGAGTGTCTTAGTGAATAAATGCTGGTTAACAAGGTTAATGAGATTAGCCAGTCAATTTCGGATCGTTGGAGCCCATGATCTGTAGGTCCATTCGGTCCCTCTTCTAGCTCATATCGAACTAAACCTTAGAACAGTGTGACGAGTGAGTTCGAAGTGTTCGAATTCAAATTAGGGAATACACACTAAATATATACGATATATTTAACCTCATTTTGTTTTAGTTATGAATTGAACAAAAAGAGAGAATTGGGGATATTTAAATAATATTTAAATATTTTAATTATGAATAGTGATTGATAATCAATATGTGCATTGGAATTGACATTTTATTTAATGTTAAATATTAATTAAATTATTTAATTAATCATTTAATATTATGTTGATTTGAAATTAATTATTTAAATTAATTGTTGAATTAAAATAAACAAAGTCAAAATGTTTACTCCACCTAATGGAAAAATCGTGAGTGGAATATTGAGGGTCTATACGGTTTAATCAGACTTGCATGTTTACCCAATAATCCCACAAATTTGAGTGGAATTTTGAGTGTCAAAATTTGGTGAACTCAAACTTGCATGCTTGCCACATAATCCCACAAATTAGAGTGAAATTTTGAGTGTCAAATTTTGGTAATCTCAAATTTGCAGGAACATGCAAATATGACTCTATAAATAGAGTGATCAAGGTACATGGAAATTCTTCTTGAAAAACTTTGAGAAAATCTCTCAAAACTCTCTTTTTACCTATACTAAATTTCTATCAAGTTTCATCACTCACCGGATTCCACAATCCTATTCTAAGGTCGGAGAATAGTAGGGAAGACACTAGTGGTGGTTTGAAACTGTTCGTGAGGAAAAAGAAATTTGAACTACAAAAGGTTACTATTCAAACTCATTGAGTTTTAATGCTTTTGAACATGCTAGCTAATTTACTATAATTGATGTACTTAGAGTGCCTAGGATCCAAATTGCTTCCGCACGTATTATGGTAACACCATCAAAATGAACCTAAACTGACAACATAATTTATGAACAAATTAAACAAAAAGATATTTAAAAAGAGAGAACCCAAAAAGTAGCAAATTCCCTCAAACACTGCCATTCACCACGAGAACAACACAAAAAATGGAAGAAAGAGGGTGCCAATGAAGGAGTATGGAAGCAAATGGGGAAGAAGAAATATAAGGGAGAGGGGGGCTTTGGAGGCTTCAAAGGTAGGTTGTGGTGGGAAAAAATATCTCTAGATGCACTAAATTTTGTCACGTAGCATACATTGGCTAACAAAACAAGCAAGCGTCAGAAAATCTATCAATGTCTTTCGATGCTTGTCAATTTAGTTGACCTTGTCCATAAAATTTTGTGCTTTTAAAGAGATATTTCTTCCAACCATGGTAAACAAAATATTGATTCTCATATTTGCTGCATCTTCATTTATCGCAAAACAAATTATCGGAAGATTTAGAATATGAGTATTGTAGTCTACTAATTCTCGCATAGTTCCTGACCGACGTTGTGTGTGCTAAGTTAGGAACAATGAGTATTCCTGACCTTTGGTATATATGATGTTACATGCTACTAAAGAAATTAGTAGACGGACTGTAATTGATTGAGAGTGAGTCTTACCTACTAGTCCTAAAATTCTAAATAACTATATAGAAGTAACCTAAGTGATAGGTAGTTGAAATACCTTCCTAACTTACAAATGATCCAAGTAAAAGAAACTAGGAATTAATAGAGAATAAAACTTAGGAACAACTAGAAAGATAAGTAATAAACTTATGAATGACAAGTTAGCTATTTATTGAGTAAATTAATACTTATCAACATTATTTTAACTTTTTTGGTCAAATAAGAAGTTGCAGGCCAATCGAGGACGAGACCAGTAGGCTCGACACAACAAGGAATCTTTTTCTGAGTCTGTTTTAAGTACATGTGCTTTTGTTGTTGAAAACTTGCTTTGATATGTTGTGTTGTAAAATATATACTTGATTCACATGTTTTACTTGTCATGTATGAAATTTTTTTGTTTTGTAACCGATTTTCGAAGCCAAATATCTATGTTAGTGGTAACTCATGTGAATTGAGCTGTCGATGAACATGTATTATAGAAGCATTGCTCGAGAACTATGTGGTAGCAGCAGGGATCGTCCCAAGGCATCAAGTCGTGTCTGTTTATTTTGGATTTCTACGCTTAGTTTTTATTGTTTGTTGACTATTGGTCAAGGTAAGAAGCGCAGCTCGAGAACTATGAGGTCACAAAGGGTGTCGTCCTAAGGAATCCAGTTGTCTATTTATTTTAAATTTCTAAATTTCTTTTTTAGTTTTTTGTTGGTGGTCGGTTGAGGTAAGAAGCTGTAACACCCCAAAAATGCAGTAAAGCCACCCATGTAAGACCGAAAGACTAGTCATTTCTACACCCTAATGAGTAACTGTAAGGACTAAGGACTTTGGAGAAGTATTGGGAATGAAAGCTTAAGCGAAAAGGACGAAAAGGTCACTTTCCAATTTTTAAGGAAATTTTTGGATATTTAATTCCTTATCTAGTGGGAATTTCAGGATGCTCAAGGACCAAGAAATGACCAACCAGAGATGAAATTTTTTAGGAACATTATGAATTTATCGGAACGTTCAAAGATCATCAAATCCAACATTTAGAATTCAAACTCGAAGTTGGTAGCTCGCTGATCAGAAAGGATATTTTCGACGAATTATCCAGAAAATTCAGTCTCCAAATCACGACGATTCTGGATCTCTCAATGTCGGTGGAAGCTTACCTTATAAAGTCTGAAGTTGAGGCAAAGTTTTAAGACAAGAATTGAGTGATGAGAAATCCTAAAACTCGAGTTTGAAGCTCTTAGATTATGAGTTTTCCTTTCTCAAATTTCTTCCAAATACGAGGGCTATGGTTAATCATTTTTCTTCCTACCAACTCCTGCATATTTTATATGGGATTTATAACAAGTTTCGTGAAGGAATCAGGCACTGAAAAGATTTATAACCGGCTGCCCAACAAAAGGTTTCTAGATATTCTCAGGCGAGAAACATGTTTTCCAACGAACTTTGGAAGGTTATAACTTGTGCTACAGACCACGAAAAGGTATCAACTTGGTCTCTACTTCTTGCTTGAAACTTCATCTAAAGGTTTCGTAGAGCGGTCGAATCCATTAGATGTCTATATATAGCTGTAAAAAGGTATAACCAGAGGGGTCTGATAAGAAAATATCGAGATTTTTCTAGCTAACAAGGAAGAAGATGAAGTCTAAAGTCAAAGGTCAAACTTTGACGAATAAAAGTCAAAGATAGGTATATGTTGACCTTCCCTCGGTTTTCTCAATTTTAACTTCCTTCCTGACCGGTCAAACTGTGGAAGGAAATTTGATATAATTCGGATACTAGAAGCTCAATAACGAAAATCCCAAATGTCGACGACGAGGTAAGTAGTGACCTTTGACGTTTTGTTAAAAAAATACTTGTAGGAATCCATTAGATTTTCCATATGAACCTAAAATAAGTTGAATTTAGGATATATGAAAGAAAAACAAAAAGAATTTTGAATTAAAATAATATTAAAATAACTCACTAAATGAACTCTGAGGACGACGTATGAAAATTTGAAAGCCATTGGAACTAGTTAAGTAGCAAAACCAAGAATTATGGGTAAAATGACCAAAATGCCCCTATGACGACTTATGAAAATCCAAGGTCTATACTTTCTCCAAATGGTTTCATACTTCTTATAAGGTCTATTATGAAGGACATGAAGATATGTTTGAGGTTTAAAGTTGATTGAAACAAGTTTGGAACATAAACCAAGTTAGGACCCAAGAAACACCTAAAGGAAACACCACAAGAATCATGACTCTTCTAGAACCCTCTAAAAAACTCCCTATGAATCTATGACCTTCTAGAACAACTCGTGCTAAGATGGGTTCATATGATTACAAATGCAAGTTACAACTTATGCCTCAAGGATTTACGAACCTCTGTAAGGATCGGGCTGACTCTATGACTAAAAAAGGCGGGTAAATTTTCAGCAAAATAAAACAAAGGAATTTAAAACATTATATTTACATTATATCAAAATAGAGTTTATAGCATACTAGTTAAAACAAAAAACAAGGAACAAACACAAAACACTTTAAAATAAGAGGATTGAAGACGACAAGTGAGGTTAGTCTATGGTACCAGCTCCTTATCACCTGAAAAAAAATGGAGAATAAGAAATGAGTACAAGACTCAGTAAGTAGCTTACTTGTAGTCTCTTAATCGTGTCCTTGATATACTAGGGTACCACATTCTTTGTTCTTGCTTGTTCTTGATCTTGTTCTTGTGGTTAATACTTAGGCTCTTTTAATTCTTGTTCTTGACTTGGGGTTCTTATCTAGGACCTTGGTCCTTGAATCCTAAAACCTTGGTTTTCCTTTAAGGGTCATAGTACTATGGTTTTTGGTTCTTGGTCCTTTGTTCCTAGTTCTTGTCCTTAGAACTAGGATCTTGATCCTTGTTCTATTCCTTGATCTTTCTCTTGTTCTTAATACTTTCTTGGTTCTTGTTTTGTTCTTGATTCGTTCTCCAAGACACTCCCCCTAGGATTTACAGCACTAGGCATGCATCTGACAATCCTGTGTCCAAGGCTTCATGCATTCCAAGCAACACAGCCTTAACCTACGTCCAAGGCTTCATGTGTTTCAAGCGACGTAGTCTTACAGCATCTGAGGGCTTGCCCTTCGATACGGTCTGCTTAACCTATGCCCAAGGCTTCATGCGTTCCAAGCGGCATAGTCTGAAAACCTACATCCAAGGCTTCTTACATTCGAAGCAATGTAGTCTTAGTACTACATCAAGGAGTTGCCCTATAATACAATTTTCTTAACCTATGCCCAAGGCTTCATGCGTTCCAAGTGGCATAGTCTGAAAACCTAACATCCAAAGCTTCTTACGTTCCAAGGGATGTAGTCTTAATACTGCATCAAGGACATGCCATATAATACAGTATGCTTACCCTACGCTCAAGGTTTCATGCGTTCCAAGCAGTGTAGTCTAACTCATGAGCATGTTGTACCGTGGGAGGTCTTAGGAGGTTCTTGATTCGTGGCTAAGGTAACGTACTCTCTTCTTGTTCCTCCGTGACTTCAGACTACTCCCTTTAATAGACCATAAAGGTCACTTGCTCGATGCATACTTAAACATAAGTCTGTCGGGCATCTCTTATAGATGAGGAAAACTTGGGGCATAACATCCTGCAAAGGAAACATGGTGCAGGGCATCCCACCTATAAGAGTAATTCATGGGCACCGCTTGGTAAGAGGTCATGGGTCACTTTGAACATGACTAGAGTATTACCTAGCATTCTTGAGTTTCTGTTTCTGAGTTTGGGGACCTTGGTCCCTCGTCCTTGAGTGGTACCTAGCACTTTTCTTACTTGGGTAGTTGTAAAGCTTGTGTGTTGTTGTTCTTGGTTCTCAATCTTGTAAGTTTCTAAGATTTTTAATTCCTTAAGGCATAAGTTGTAACTTGTATTTGTAACTATATGAACCCATCTTACCGTAAGTTTTTCTACAAGGTCATAGATTCCTAGGGAGTTCTTTAGAGGGTTCTAGAAGAGTCTAAAGTCTTGTGTTATTTCCTTTAGGTGTTTCTTGGATCCTATCTTGGTTTAGGTTCCAAACTTACTCCAATCAACTTGAAATCTCAAACTTATCTTCATGTCCTACATAATCGACCTTATAAGAAGTAGCTGTTGGGTTTTATGTCCTAAAAATCATAGTTTTTAAACAAAAACATATTCCATTTTCAATAAAGTTATTATTGTTGTATATTCAGTAAAGATTGTTCTTGAATAAAGTGAACTTTTCGACCATTAATCTAAATCCAATAAACTAAGAACACTCTGGATATAGTGTGATTACTTGAACTATATGTAGAGACATAAGAGTTGATCAAGTTCAAATATATAGTCAAAATGATCTATAGTATATGGATAACGCTGAGTACCTTATTCTGGGGACACTATGGATGCGGCCCACTTTTGTATATGATATAAACAATGTGATTACTAAAATTGTACATGTGGAGACATGTGAGTGGGAGCGTCCTATGCAATGAGTATTGCATAAGAACGGACCATGAAGAAAATCACTCTCACTTTATAATGTCTTTTATTGTTGAGACTGATTTTTCTTTTCATTCGATGACCTAGGTAACTCGATCTTAATCCTAATCTAACCATGAACGCCTGTTTATTCGAAATAATCCTTAGATTTTCATGGGTGAGAGTGGCTCAAGTTCGTCGACTCAATAGGCCTCCCATTTCAAGGGTAAGACTGGGTAAATGGCTGGGGACGTGGGGTGCAAGATGGAATTCACTCCTACCCACTTTTAGGAATAGAAGAGAGGTAGTTCCCTTTAGTACTGACTTCAGGTCTTGAACAAGGAGCCCCACCCTCTCCTTGGCCTGAGAGGGATTCGGTTTACTGTTGGACCACAAACCAATTGTTCATTAGAGGATCAGTGAGACATAAAAAACAAGAAGTAACTTCAGAGGTAAAACGGTAAATTGACCCAGCTCTAGTTACGAACAACCTGTGAAGGATCGACTTACTAATCATGGTTATATCAAATGAACAGAAATATATCTATAGTGAGGGGAGTGCAACTACTAGGCTATAGTGGAATGTCCTAGTAGTTAACGAATGTTGGTTAACAAGGTTAATGAGTTTAACCGGTTAATGTATGATCGTTGGAGCCCATGATCTATTGGTCCATTAGGTCCCTCTACTAGCTCATATCGGACTAAACCATAGAACAATGTGACGAGTGAGTTCGAAGTGTTCGAATTGAAATTAGAGAGAATGCACTACATATATACGATATATTTAACCGCATTTTTGTTTTATTTACGAATTAAACAAAAAGAGAGAATCTGAGATATTTAAATAAGATTTAAATATCTTAATAAAATGTGTCGGAATTAATTGAGATTGACATTTGAATTAATATTAAATATTAATTAAATAGTTTAATTAATCATTTAATATTACTTTAATTTGAAATTAATAATTCAAATTGATTTTTGAATGAAACGAAAGTAAGTCAAAATGTTTGACTTCATTTAATGGGAAAATCCATGTTAGTAGAATTTTGAGGTGTCAAAATTTTGTTTAACCAAACTTGCATGCTTGCCAAATAAACCCCACAAATTTGAGTGGAATTTTGAGTGTCAAAATTTTGTTAACTCAAGCATGCATGCTTGTCACATAATCCCAAACATTTGAGTGGAATTTTAAGTGTCAAAATTTAGTGATCTCAAATTTGCATGAACATGCAAACATGACTCTATAAATAGAGTGATCATATTACATGAAAGGTCTTCTTGTTGGTGAAAAAAACCTCGAGAAAAACCTCTCACAAACACTCTCTTCATATATATAAAATTCCTCCCAAGTTAAGTCACTCACCGGATTCCACAATCCCGTTCTAAGGCCAGAGGATAGTGGAGAAGACACTGGTGGTGGTTTGAAACCGGTTCGTGGGAAAAAAGGAATTTGAACTACAAAAGGTTAGTATTCAAACTCATTAAGTTTTAATACTTATGAACATGCTAGTTATTTACTATAATTGATGTTCTAAAAGTGCCTAAGATCTAAATTGCTTCCGCATGTGTTATATTAACACCATCATGTACCTTATCGGTTTGGTCTCGTTTCCTATTATAGATCCATTTGCAACCAATAGGTTTTAACCCATCTGGTTGATCTACAAGTTCCCAGACTGAATTGAAGTACATTGACTTCATTTCAAGATTCATGGCTTTGATCCACTGATCTCTATCTTCATCATTCATTGCCTGTTTATAGGTCAATGGATCCTCAACGTCATTATCAGGTATGATGACTTGAGTTTCTGCCAAACCCAAGTAACGATCGGGTTGAGTTATAACCCTCCCACTAAGTCGAGGCATTCTCAACTCTTAAGGAGTATGTGATTGACAAGAAGTGTTGGTTTGATCAACAACTCTTATTGAAGGACCAACTTGATCAACAACTCTTGTTGTTTTATCAGTAGCTTCTTTAGAAATCTCACTTAATACTAGTTTGCTGCAAGGCTGATGATTTCTTACGTGGTCTTCCTCTAAGAATGTAGCGTTTGTTGATACAAACACTCTATTTTCTTGTGGGTCATAAAACAAACCACCTTTCGTCTCTTTGGGGTATCCTACGAAAATACATAATTTTGAACGACGTTCTAATGTCTTGGGGTTTTGCTACAACACATATGCTGGACATCCCCAAATCCTGAAGTGATGTAAACTACCTTTACGCCCTTTCCAACACTCATAAGGTGTTTCTGAAACACTCTTAGTCGGAACCATGTTCAAAATGTATGTAGCAGTCTCCACTACATATCCCCAAAACGGATCAGGTAATTAAGCAAAAATCATCATAGACTGAACCATGTCTAACAGAGTTCTACTTCTCCTTTTTGATACACCATTTTGTTGAGGCATACCTGGGACTAAGAGTTGAGACCATATTTCATGTTCTATCATATAGTCCTGAAATCTTAAGTCCATGTACTCTCCTCCTCGATCTGATCGAAGTGTTTTAATAGTTTTACCTAATAGATTCTCAACCTCAGTCTTATACTCTCTGAATTTTTCAAGAGCTTCGGACTTGTGATGCATTAGGTAAAGATAGTCATACCTTGAATAATCATCAATAAAACTGATGAAATATTTATACCCTCCACGTGCTTTGGCATTCATTGGACCATAGAGATCTGTATGCACGAGTTCTAAGGTTTCTTTGGCTCTATAACCTTTTTCAGAAAACGGTCGCTTAGCCATTTTACCTTCAAGACAAGACTCACATGGAGGTAAAGAGTTGTTTTCTAACTCATTTAGAAGTCCTATTTTAACCAAACTCTCAATCATATTGAGATTAATGTGGCCTAATCTTAAGTGCCAAAGATAGGTATTAAGAGAAATCTTTTGTCGTTTATTTTGAGTTTCAGCTGTTTTAAACATCTCGGTATTTAAAATAGCTTTTCTTTCGCTCGGTTTGAACATATATTAGTTGTTTTCTAGTTTTGCAGAACAAATATCCTCTTTTGAAAATGAACACTTCATTGATTTCAAAAGATACTTTATACAATTATTCTAATAAACAAGAGATAGATATTAGATTTCTTTTCATTTCAGGAACAAAAAGTACATTATTTAATATAATGAATCTATCTCCAAAAAAAAAAAAAACTTTAAATTTCTTACTGATCTTGCTGAGACAACCTCTCTAGTTCCAACCCTAAGTGTTATCTCGCCGTCCGCAAGCATTCTCCAGGAGCTAGTTTCCTGGTAAAAAGAATAAATATGATTAGTCGCCCCTGAATCTAGTATCCAAGTTGAGTTATCATACTCTACTAAACATATTTCTACAACGAGTAAATCATATTTACCTTGTTGTGTCTTTTCGACTTTCTTCTCTACAAGGTATTTTGGGCAAATTCTCTTTCAGTGTCCGTTTTGGTTGCAATGAAAACATTTTTCCTTTATCTGCTTTTTGAACATTGTGTTTGTGGTTAGTAGGAATCTTATTTTTCCCTTTACACTTCTTCTTCATCAAAACACTGTTGAAGGACCAGACTTATTTTTTGAGGATGATTCTCGTAGTAATTTCTTGGAGATAGCAACATTTGCTTCTCCTGTTTGTCCCTTGTTCGTTAAGAGGGATTGATAAGTCTGTAGCTCATTGAGAAGAGCAGTCAAGTTATATTATATTGTGTTCATTATCACATTTGTGCGGAACTGGAAGAAGCTCTTCGGAAGAGACTCCATGATAAAACTGACTTGACTTTTCTCATCAATGACAGCTTCATTTTCTTCTGCCACATTGAAATGGATCATCATGTCAAAGACATGTTCTCTAACTGAGGTCCCTTCTTTCATACGGCAGTTGTAAACGTATTTTATTGCATCATGTCTAAGGGAGAAAGACGGTTGTCCAAACATCCCTTTCAGAGATTCCATAATCTCTTTAGCAGTATCCATAACATTATGTTTCTTAGCCAAAACATCAGATATGCTGGCTAAAATGTACACCGGGCTTTATCATTTGCCTTTGACGATCTGTTCGGTTTGCATTTGAGCTGGGGTTTGGAGGATATTCCTTAGTTAAAACAAACCTTAAATCATCAATTACAAGTATTGTGTTTAGGTTTGATTTCCAAGTTGTGTAATTGTTGCCGTTTAATTTCTCAGAAGCGAGTAATTGTACTATTGAGTTTGTCATGCTTTGATATAAAGAAAATTCTATTAGTTATTTGACTTAATCCTGTTTAATCCAATCATTTTTAGCAAATGTAATAATGTACCAAAAAATTATTAATTTGCAACGATACTTTAGTGAGTTAGAGCAACTACTATTGAGGGCAGTTAATCACTCATTCACTAAACCAAGACATTCTTGACTTAAACGATAATCCCAGAATAACTCTTGTTCCTATAGTGTTTTTAGTTATCGCTATTTTGGTCAAGAATATACTAACTCTTAGTAATTCTTCATAAGTGTGACCCGCCATTTTAAGACCTCAGAGATCAGTTCCAACAATGCTATCGAATGAAAAAGCCAAAGTTGGGAATGGACCTAAGAAATCCTATCCATTTTTGGAGTTTGCGTTGTTTTGACTCCCATGTTACAACCCTTCGAATAGGTAGTTTCTCTAGGGCAACATGCAGGTGGAACATGGGAATCTCACGGTGCTACCTAGTGGTGAAGACCATAGGACGTGTTGATATACTTCCTTCTCCCACTTACTATAAATACTTTCTCTATTCACCTTGTTATTGACTCATGCAAATACCTTCCGAATGGAGGACGCTCCCAGGGCGACACGAGGCCGAGCATGAATCTCACGGTGTGAATTTTTCAGAGAGCGTGAGAGGAAAACGATGTATCTCATATACCTTTTTCCTCCCACTATGTATTTTAGACGGTTGGGTATACTCATTACTTATGTATATTCCGGCTAATTGAATATAACTTAAGTCTAGGTGATATTTCTAAAACTTACATCACACAAGCATGCTCATAAAACTGGGCTAACTAAGCTCAAGTACGGGTCCGATCTCCAGGTAGTACGTGTTCCATAAACCGTGAACTTAAGTACCTCCAGCCTTAGACAAGATCATGTCGTGTGAGCTTTCTTGTAACTGCAATTTTATAAGACACGACCTATTTTAACTATTAAAATTGATCGTGTTCGGTTCTTAACCCTAAGTGAGCATGCACTTATCTTTATTATAGATTTTAACATCTATCTTGATATATGACGTTGAAAATAACCTATAACATGCATCTAGCATACTTTATATAACAATTACATAATCATCCATTCAATGCAATAATATAACAATTTATATCTATCACTCCTGGAACTCTAAACATGCATACTATATATTATAACACTTATAACATACTTGAAATGCATGAAACATGCTTAGCCTATGGTGGGATTTTAAATCTATATGACATACTGTATGCATATACATTTTCTATTTAATTAAAACATACATTCATAATGCATAATTCATTAAACACACTAAAGTGGATTGATTTTGGCATTTTAAAGCAAGAAATTAACTAAATTATTACATTAATAATTAAAAATAACTTGAACCGCTCCCGAGGATCACGAGTTGGGAGAACCAACCCTTAAAAACGTTGAACTGGACCCCAAAGGCAGAAAAAACACTCGAACTGCCTCTTCCATCTTCTTTGGTTCAGCTTGCTATCTCTTTAATTTTCGATCAATTACAACCTAAAATGGACTCTAATGACTCCATAAAAATTACATACCTTTCTTCACTCATTAAAGCCCATAGACATTAGGCTTGTTACAAGAATTGCATCAAATGGAAGCATAAAAAAATGTCAAAACCAAAAACATCCACTTTAGCAACCACAATATTTCATTCATGAAATAGTACCCACCATGCTCAAATTAATGTAAATAAAGTGCATAAAACCATGCTCTAATACCAATTGATGGTGTTAATAGAACACATGCGGAAGCAATTTGGATCTTAGGCACTCTAAGTACATCAATTATAGTAAATTAGCTAGCATGTTCAAAAGCATTAAAACTAAATTAATTTGAATATTAATCTTTTGTCGCTCAAGTTTTTTTTTCCTCACGAACCGGTTTCGAACCTCCACTAGTGTCTTCTCCACTATTCTCCGGCCTTAGAACGGGATTGTGAAATCCGGTGAATGACTAAACTTGGGAGGAATTTAGCATATATGAAGAGAGAATTTGTGAGATTTTTTTTTCAAGGTTTTTCCCTTAGAAGAACTTCCATGTAATATAATCACTCTATTTATAGAGTCATGTTATTTATAGAGTCATGTTTGCATGTTCATGAAAATTTGAGATCATCAAATTTTTACACTCAAAATTCCATTCAAATGTTTGGGATTATGTGGCAAGCATGCAAGTTTGAGTTCACCAAATTTTAACACTCAAAATTCCACTAAATTTTGTGGGGTTTATTTGTCAAGCATGCAAGTTTGGTTAAACCAAAATTTGACACTCAAAATTCCACTAAATTTTTTTGGGTTTATTTGGCAAGGATGCAAGTTTGGTTAAACAAAATTTTAATACCTCAAAATTCCACTAACTAAAACATGGATTTTTCCATTAAATGAAGTCAACATTTTGACTTTCTTCATTTTGATTCAACAATTAATTTGAATTATTAATTTTAAATTAAAGTAATATTAAATGATTAATTAAACTGATTCTCTCTTTTTGTTTCATTCATAGATAAAACAAAAATGCGGTTAAATATATCGTATATATGTAGTGCATTCTCCCTAATTTGAATTCGGACACTTCGAACTCACTCGTCACATTGTTCTATGGTTTAGTCCGATATGAGCTAACAGAGGAACCTAATGGACCTATAGATCATGGGCTCCAACGATACAAGATTAACCGGTTAAACTCATTAACCTTGTTAACCAACATTCGTTAACTACTAGGACATTCCACTATATCCTAGTAGTTGCACTCCCCTCACTATAGATATATTTCTGTCTATTTGATATAGCCATGATTAGTAAGTCGATCATTCAGAGGTTGTTCGTAACTAGAGTTGGGTCAATTTACCATTTTACCCCTAAAGTTACTTCTTGTTCCTTATGTCTCACTAATCCTCAAATAAACAATTGGTTTGTGGTCCAACCAGTAAGCCGAATCCCTCTCAGGCCAATGAGAGGGTGGGGCCCCTTGTTGAAGATATGGAGTCAGTGCTTAAGGGAACTACCTCTCTTTTATCCCTTAAAGTAGATAAGAGTGAATTTCATCTTGCACCCCACGTCCCCAGTTATTCACCCAGCCTAACCCTTGAAATGAGAGGCCTATTGAGTCGACGAACTTGAGCCACTCTCACCCATGTAAATCTAAGGATAATTCCAAATAAACAAGAGTTCATGGTTAGGTCAGGATTAAAATCGAGTTACCTAAGTCATCGAATGAAAAGAAAAGCAGTCTCAGTAGTAAGCGACATTATAAAGTGAGAGTGATTTTTTTCATGGTCCGATCTTATGCAATACTCATTGCATAGGACGCCCCCACTCATTGCATAGGCCGCATCCATAGTGTCCCTTGGATAAGGTACTCAGCCTTATCCCTGCACTATAGATCATTTTGACTATATACTTGAACTTAATCCACTCTTATGTCAATACATATAGTTCAGGTAATCATACTATAGTCCGAGTGTTCTTAGTTTATTTGATTTAAAATTAATAATCGTAAAGTTCAATTTATTCAATAAAATCTTTACTGAATAAACAACAACAATAACTTTATTGAAAATAGAATATGTTTTTGTTTACAAACTATGAGTTTTAGGACATAAAACCTAACAGATGAAATCTTCCCCAATAAAGTATGAAGTTGGGACAAAGTTTTAAGACAAGAATCGAGTTTGAAGCTCTTAGAATATAAGTTTTTCTTTCACTGATTTCTTCCAAATTGGAGTGCTATGGTTAATCATTTTCCTTCCTACCAACACCTACATATTTCATATTGGATTTACAACAAGTTTTGTGAAGGAACCAGGAACCGAAAAGTTTTATAATTGGCTGCCCAACAAAAGGTTTCTAGATATACTCAGGCGAGAAAAATGTTTTCCGACGAACTTTGGAAGGTTATAACCTGTGCTACAGACCACGAAAAGATATGAACTTTGTTTCTACTTCTTGCTTGAAACTTCATCTAAAGGTTTCGTGGAACAATAGAATCCATTAGATGTCTATATATAGCTGTAAAAAGGTAAAAGTAGAGGGGTCTTATAAGAAAAAATCGAAATTTTTCTAGCTACCAAGGAAGAAGATGAAGTCCAAAGTCAAAGGTAACACTTTGACCAATAAAAGTCAAAGATAGGTATATGTTGACCTTCCCTCGGTTTTCTCAATTTTAACCTCGTTCTCATGAAAATCTTTATGGTTCTAGAAATTAGACAAAATAAGGATTTCGTGGAAGGAAATTTGAGATAATTCGGATACTGGATGCTCAAGAACGGAAATCTCAAATGTCGACGACGAGGTAAGTAGTGACCTCGTATAAATTAAGGATATAGGAAAGAAAAACAAAAAGAACGGTGAGTTAAGGCCCTAAATTGACCAAAATGTTCAGGATTTAAGTGATGTAAAAATAACTCACAAAATGAACTCCTAGGATGACTTATGAAAATTTGAAAGCCATTGGAACAAGTTAAGTAAAAAAACCATGAATTATGGATAAAATGACCAAAATGCCCCTAGGAAGACTTATGAAAATCCATGGTCTATACGTGCTCCAAATGGTTTCGTACTTCTTATAAGGTCTATTATGAAGGACATGAAGATATGTTTGAGGTTTCAAGTTGATTGGAGCAAGTTTGGAACCTAAACCAAGTTAGGATCCAAGAAACACCTACATGGAAACACCACAAGAATCAAGACTCTTACAGAACCCTCTAAAGAACTCCCTAAGAATCTATGATCTTCTAGAACAACTCATGCTAAGATGGGTTCATATGGTTACAAATGCCACACAAGCTTTACAACTACCTAAGTAAGAAGAATGCATGGTACCACTCAAGGATAAGGGACCAAGGTGTGACCAATGACCTCCTAATATGCCATGTTCATGATTGGCCCAAAAGCTTTGCAGGATTCCATGTTCATGTATGCACCGACCACATGACCTTTATGGTTTATCATGGGGATTAGTCTAGGCCACGATGGAATAAGAAGATAGTAAGTTACCCTAGCAAAAAATCAAAAACTCCTAAGACCTCCCACGGTACGACGTGCTCATGACTTAGACTACGCTGCTTGGAAGCATGAAGCCTTGAGCGTAGGTGGTCAGACTGTATCATAGGGCAAGCCCTTGATTCACGATTAGACTACATCTCTTGGAACTTAAGAAGTCTTGGATGTTGTTTTTCAAACTATGCCGCTTGGAATGCATGAAGCCTTGGGCATAGGTTAGTAGACGGTATCAGAGGGAAAACCCTAAAATGCGGGTTAAGACTACGTCGCTTGGAACTCATGAAGCCATGAACGCACGTTAAGACTATCGCTTGGAACACATGAACCCTTGGACACAGGATTGTTAGATGCATAGCTAGTACCGTAAATTCTAGGGGGAGTGTCTTGAAGAACGAATCAAGAACAGAACAAGAACAAAGAAAGTATCAAGAACAAGAGAAAGATCCAGGTCTTGAACATGGATCAAGATCCAAGTTCTAAGGACAATTAAATAAATTATCTTATTTATAATCAAATAAATTATAAGGATATGGAAATAGTAATAAATAGAAATAACAATAAATGGAAAGATACTTATGGTAATAAGGCAAATATCTAATATTTGCCTTATAATAAAATATCAAATATAATATATATGGTAAACTATAATTTATTACTAAATATCCTTAATAATAACCAACGTTTCATAATCCAGGGACTAAGGTACTCACGATAATCAAGATAATAACCCCAACTCAAGAACAAGAACTGGAGAACTTAAGTACTTACACCAATAACAAGAACAAGAACAAGACAACAACAAAGAATGTGGTACCCTAGAATATTAAGGACACGATTAAGAACCTACAAGTAGGCTACTTACAGAGTCTTTGACTCATTCTTTATTCTCTACTTTTTTTAGGTAATAAGAAGTTGGTCAAGGTCGGGAGCGGACTCTAAAGTAGGCGCCATAGACAAACCTCACTCGTTATCCTCAACCCATTTGTTTTAAAATGTTTTGTTCCCGTTCCTTATTTTGTGTTTTAACTATATGTTGTGTTTTAAATACTTATGTATAAACTTTATTTTGATATTATGTAAATATAATTTTTTAAAGTCTTTTGTTTTTTTCACGAAAAATTTACCCGTCTTTTAGAACTATCACGACAGCCCAATCCTTACAGAGTGGTATTAGAGCCCAAGGTTTCTTTATGGCCTAGCTTAGGAGCACTCCCTACCAGACCATGTATTAGCCTACCTTGATCATAATTTAGTCACTTTCCCAGATAGCCTACCTTTGTGTGTAATAAACATGAGTGTCCCTGAGTGTAAAATTAGTGAGTTGTGTATGTGAGATCTTAAACATATTTAACTATTGTTTGTACAATCATGAACTAAGACGAAGGAAATGGAGGGGAGATCATGAAGCTAGGTGGAGAGAAACACAAGTCAGAACTATTACTCGTTTGAATCAAGTTATTAGTACATCGAAAAATCGGATGGAGTGAATTGAAATAGTCTTAGGTAATCTTGAAGGAAGGGAAGTACTCTTGAATGAAAGAGTTGAAAATGAAGAAGATGAAAATGTCACTCTTTTAGTGGGACATAGTCCTAGGGGTGGGAGAGAAAGAGTCAGAAGAAGGTGTAGAGAAATTTTAGCACCGAAAAGAATTGAGAGGGAGTATGAAGACGAGAGAGGAGAAGAAAGGGGAGTTGGGGGTAAAGCTTAAAATTCTAACTTTTTATGGGAGATCTGATTCAGAGGAGTATTTGCAATATGAGAGAAAAATTGATCATGTTTTCGATGGCAACAATTTCAGTGAAGAAAGAAAATTGAAGCTTGTTGTGGCTGAATTTTGTGATTACACTAATATATGGTGAACATCTTTAAAAATAGAGTGGAGTAGAAATTATGAAGAACCAATTGAAATGTGGGAGGAATTGAAGACATTAATGAGAAAAGGTTACATTCCAAAGCATTATTCTCGAGTACTCAAGCAAAAACTCTAAATCCTGCAACAGGGATCCAAAAGAAGAATATTACACAAAAATTGAGTCCCTTATGAATAGAGCATACATTGATAAAGACGAAGAGTATACGATAGCTAGATTCCTCAGTGGGATGAACTGAAAACATGCTCACCAAATGGATAGGCAAGCGTACTTTGATATGCAACAAATGTTGCACCATTCTATCAAAATCGAAGGGCAACTAGCTTGAGAGAAGGAGAACTCCAAGAGGTATGCTATTTCTAAGTCTATTACTTACAATGCTTGGAAAAAAAAATGCAGATATTGAAAGGATAAATTTCAAGGTTAGAGGCAAGTACAAGATTGAAAAAAAAACAAAGATGAGACATCCAAGGGTAAAGAGGGAGTGGAGGAATACAAGGAGGTCATATTAGTCGTGATTGTCCTAACAATTGAGTCATGATCATAAAGAATGGACAAGTTGTCCCACATAGTGAGAAAAGTGACCAAGATGAGCTAGTTGAAGAAAAATTGAAGAGAATGAGGAGGAATTGAAAGATTAAAAATAGTGAAAAGAATAATGAAATTGAAAAAAAATATGAAAGAAAGTGAGTTGTTTGGCTAGAGTTGGAGAGGTTAGAAGTGCAATGTTTTCACAAAAACCCTCTTTATACTTATGTACAAGTAAGAATGTTTGGTCTCTAAGGATAACAATTTTTATTTGCCTTGTATGTTTCAATCTCTTTTACAAGAATTTGAGAATTGTTCGAAGATGAAGTACCTAAAGGGTTACCTCCCATTAGAGATATCGAACATAAAATAGATTTCATTCCGGGGGCAGTCATTCCTAATAGGCCAACTGTAGAGCAAACCCAACTGAGACTAAAGAAATTCAAAGGCAAGTTGGGGAGCTCATGGAGAAGGGGTATATACGAGAGAGTTTGAGTTCATGATCTATACCAGTCTTATTGATGCCAAAGAAAGATTGAACGTGGCATGTGCGTGGATTCTTGAGCGATCAACAAAATCACTATAAAGTATCGACGTCCTATTCCTAGGCTAGACCATATGCTTGATGAATTACATGGTTCATATCTATTTACACAGATTGATTTGAAATCTAGATATCATTAAATTAGAAGGCATATACGAGATGAATGAAAAATAGCTTTCAAAACTAAGGTTGGATTGTATGAATGACTTGTTATGCCTCTTGGGTTAACTAATGCTCTTAGTACATTTATGGGCTTAATGAATCCTGTTTTGAGAGAATATTTAGGAAAGCATGTTGTTGTACAATTTGATGATATTTTAATCTATTCAAAGACTTTGTATGAGCATGTGAAGCATGTTAAGTAAGTTTTGACTATGCTTAGGAAAGAGAAACTTTATGCTAATGTTAATAAGTGTAGTTTTTGCAAAGTTAACTTTTTTGGCTTCATAGTTGGTAAAAATGGAGTAAAATAACTTCTTGCTCTGAAGCTAAAGAAATCCTTAATTTGAAGGAAAAGAGACCGTAGATAGGATTTTGAAACTTACCCCTAATTTGAGCCCAAAACGGATTTTCTTCAATTGGGCTTGTTCTTGAGGTTATTTCTTTTCGTTGTCTTCTATGGAAACATTCCTTGGAGGTGCGATTGGGATCGTCCTTGCTTGACGTATTCTCGTGTATCCTCGGATTGAAATTTTGAGTTTTCGTTGAAGCTCTTCAATGGCGAATTGGATTGGGGGAATGATTTCTAGGCACTTTCAGCATTGAAAGAACAAGTTTGAAGAGAAATAGTGTAGAATTGCTCTCGAATTTGGAAGAAATCTGAGAGTAGGAGACCCAAAATCTAAATGCTTATTACCTACTATTGAGAGCTCGATTCTTGTTCCAAACTATTGCCTAAACTTTCAACTTTTTACGGGAAGCTTAAACCGACATTGAGAGCTTCAGAATCACTACGATTTTGAGATTGAACTTTCTGGATCATCCGTAAAAAAAATCTACACCGGTCCGAGGACATAGATTTTTATCCCTTTTTATTCATGGTTCTTATAACCAACTACTCTATTTTTCTATTAAACAATGTCGTCACACCATACATGACATTACTACTATGCATGAAAGAAATCGAATTCCAAAAACTAAGACCACGTTCTTTAAGACATCACCATCTTTAAGTTTCATAAAGAAATCGAGGGGAGAAATGCTCAAGGCGAATGTAAGGATTCATAATTTTATTTCTTTTAGATTTTATGTTGAGATTTTATTTTGCTGCCGTAATGAAAAGATATTATGCTATGCATTTATTCTTGATGGAAAAGGTGCATGAATTCTGACAAGTTACTACCGGAAAAATTATAAAACATTATATATTCCTATATTCAACTCTTCTCCTTCCTTAAAAACGACTTTTGCTCCCCAAACTTTTTTGTGTTTTCAGAGCGTGTCTGAGAGTACGAGAAAAATCGAGAGTGTTAGCTAGAAAAACGTGTGGGTTGGTTTGTTGGGTAGTTTCTTGTTCGACGAGTTCTCGAAATCGATTGTGTTAATGTTTTAGAGGAAGAGTCGAGTGGAAGTTAGCGTCGACGTCGGAATTGCTACGTCGAAGAAGGCAAACCGTCGAAATGTAAGGAGGAGGATGCTACGTACAATCGTCGGAAATTGAAAGGATTGTGTCATCGGCGACAACAGCAGATCAGATTAGGGTTTTCATGAGGGTTCGGGTGAAGAAGACGTAGAATCGGGTTGGGTTTTGGCATCTGAACCGGCCCATAAAACGAACGCGGGGCCTGTGCATTTTGGCTCAACACGGACGCACGCTGCAGCCTTCGTCTCAGCTCTACACACGTGCTCTCGGCTCGGCTTGGCGACTTAGTTGGTCGTCTTGACTGTTCGGTATCACTATAGTATATCGATTCCAAGGTTTTCGATCCATTCAAAGTCGTTTCTGCCCTTAGTTTTACCATATGAGATTAGTATGATTCCTAACCATCAAAGACAAATTGAGTTGGGAGTTTATTTTGATAAATAGCATGAGATTTAGCTAGGTTATGTTATGTAAGGTTCCTAAGTTTTTGTGTGGTTATTATAGGACGTATTTAACCATTAGGACTAGCAAGTTGTGAGTGACTCCAACAAAGACCGTCGAGATAAGTGACCTTACTGTTGGAGTTAGTTTACTACGTGCTGTATGATGGTGGGTGCCCTGTGGCCCCTGCATGCACCATGTTTTATTATGTCATATGTTTATATGATGTATGAATTATGTGACTGTTTATGCTATGAAATGTAATGGGTTATGTTGACTGTTGACTGTTTATGTTATGTGAAGTTATGAATGATATGTTAGTAATATATGCCATGAAAATGTTGATCGATGTCGTGTATACACGTAGTATTATTGAGTCATATCATGAGATGTTTATGCAACTGGAATGTACTTTTATGTTATGTAGTATGTCATGTAATATAAGTCATGTGAGATGTCATGTAATGTAAGAAACGTATATGCGATGTTAGCACTACTTATGTAATGCCATGTTAGATATGTTAGGGACCTCATGCATATATGTATGTCACGTGCAACGAGATTCTTCCCCTTTATGATACGAAAAAATGAATTACGATATTTATGTTTGTCATGATATCATGTGGGTCCTTTTCTGTTCTGTGGTGTCCGGCGACGTGTAACACGTTGTGCCCGACAAAGTCAGGCCCACAAAGTCAGGCCCACAAATAGAGTTTCAAAAACATTAAAATCAATTACTTTAGATTTGATCTCAAGTTACTAGATTTGAAGTCAAATGTCCTAACCACTAGACAATGGGACCACAAATATCTTAAGATTTGTGTGTCATAAATTTATGAACTTTAAAAAGAATAATAGTATCTTATTGTTTCTTATAGATCTCTAAATTTTGAAAATTATTTGTGTCTTTGTTTTTAGTTTTGTATTTGATAGGGTTTCAACCCAATAAAATCAATTAATTCATTAGATCATTTGTACAATTATTCAACCATTTTTCTTCCATCATTTCCATTCTACTTTAATAAAGTTCACATAAAGGTTATTCTTAAAAAAATTTAAGGTTAAAAAAAGATACTTATTTAATAAGTTTTTCCTATCCATATTTTTTAAAAGTTTATCTGAATATTCTAGGTAACATTGCCAAAGTAAAAAAATCAAATTATTTGTGTTTACTCTATTTTTATAAAAAGAAGACAATAATAAAACCCATGTGCTACGTGTTAATATATCAATGACTATTTAGATCTAATAGTTACTTAGTGTGGCCATTCTCAACTTGTTAATACAATCTCTAATAAATACAAAGTTAATAGTGAGAAAAGAAAAAACAACAAAAGTTGTTCTCCAATGTGAGTTAGGTTGAGAATCTCAACTCGCATTTTTAGAACATGTAAAAAAAATATAGATTGTTAAAGATGGTAATACTAGACCTTTTCTCTAGGGTTGAAATGGCTACCATTTATTTAGGAGGTATATTTGTAGGAATATTAGTACCACTAAATTAATTTATTAGTAGGGGTTTGGAGTTGGCTAATTTTATCCTTCCTAACTTTGTTAGTTTGTAACGCTATAAAAGTCAACCAAGTTGATTTGTTTATAACACAATTGATTTCAGAATTTTAGTTTGTGTGTATACAACATTTGGTATCAAAGCTACAACGCAAGGCCTAATTGTGAGAAGAAGAAACTGCAGTCTTTTTTCTTGAAGAGTGAGTTGAAAGAGATTCAAAATATGGCAGCTGAAAAAAATTTTGTTCAATCAACAATTCCTAAGTTTGATGGTCTCTATGATCATTGGTCTATGCTTATGAAAACTTTCTTCGTTGAAAGGAATATTGGTCCTTGGTGGAGACCGAAATCCCTACCGTAGCCAAAGGTGTATAGATTATCGAAGCACAACAAAAAACAATTGTGTACCCAAATCTGAAAGACTTGAAGGTCAAGAATTATTTTGTTCTAAGCCATTGATCGAACTATTATGGGAATGATCCTTAATAGAGATGCTGCAAAACAAATTTGGGACTCTATGAAGCAGAAATATCAGGGTTCCACAAGAGTCAAAAGAGCACAACCCTAAGCTCTTACGAAAATGTTTGAAGTCTTACAGATGAAAGGGGGTGAGAGCGTTGAGCATATTTTGTTTGAAGTCTCACCGTTGTAAACAAGATGAAAATTCATGACAAAACATGAAACAAATGGTGATTATTGAAAAAATCATGAGATCAATCACCTCAAGATTTGACTATGTGTAAGTGAGGAACAAGAACCAAAGGTGACATACGATAATAGATTAGGTAGAAGAGGAGGTGATCGAGCTCGTGAAACTTTTCGAGGAAGAGGGAGAGGAAGAGGAAGAGGAAGAGGTAGACATCCATTCAACAAATGTACAGTTGCGTGTTATAAGTGTCATCAGTTAGGACACTTTAGATATGAGTGTTCTCAATGGGAAAAAGAAGCAAATTATGCTGAGCTTGAGGATGAAGAGAAATGTTGCTGATGTCATATGTGAAGCTCAATCAATCTAGGAGGGAGATGTTTGGTTCCTTGATTTGGGGTGTAGCAATCATATGTGTGCAAACAAGGAATGGTTCTCAGATTTTGACGAGAAATTCCGACAATCTGTGCAGCTTGGAAATAATTTCAAGATGGTGTTAGGAAAATGTAACATTAGATTGCAAGTTGTCGACGTCAAGGTAATCACTGATGGTTTTTATATACCTAAGTTGAAAAACAATCTATTAAGTCTTGGACAATTCCAACAAATAGGGGTATCTATTTTGATACAACATGGAGATGTAAAATCTATCATCCCAAGAAGGGGCTTATTCTGCCAACAACAATGTCTGCAAATAGAATGTTCATATTACTTGCAAGAATCATGCGGCAAACCGCCACTTGCTTCCAAACAATTATAGAAGACAATACTCATCTTTGGCACCGTAGATATGGGCATCTAGGTTTCAAAGGTTTGAGAACATTGCTGTTGGATCGGTATGGAAACCCTAGAGGGGGGTAAATAGAGTTTTAACGGTAAAGGTGTTTAAACGTGATTAATTTTTTTTAATGATGAAAATTTTTATAAATAGGTAGAATAGGATCATTACTAGAACAAAATAATTAAGTCAAAACAATAATCAAGTAGAACATTGTTAAGGATATTTAGTAATAAATTATAGTTTACCATATATATTATATTTGATATTTTATTATAAGACAAATATTAATATTTGTCTTATTATCATAGGTATCTTTCCATTTATTGTTATTTCCATTTATTAGTATTTCCATATCCTTGTAATTCATTTGATTATAAATAAGATAACTTTCACACCATTTAGATGTGGTGGATTAATCAAACATTCACATGGTATCAGAGCCCTCTCGGTTAAACAACCCCGATCCTTTCTTTTCAATGGCTTTTGAATCCTCTAATCTTCTTCTCCACCACCCCTGCTGGTTTTGACGCCGCAGGGGCAGTCTTCATGGCTGCCGTAGTCGGAGCCGATTGATTACTCTTCGGCTCCACCCTATTGACCTTCAAATCACCTTTCGTCATACTCTGTACATACAACCTCACCTTTTCCAACCCAATCGGTTTTTCCCTTTGCCAATATAGTCTCTCTCTTTTTCTTCCCAATCAACCTTCATCCTTCACATAAACCATAACCTAAACCTATCAATCTTTTGTAGAGATTTACCATCGGAATCTGGGTGCCGCACTGGCCTATTCGCCAACCAAGTTGCCGCCGCCCTTCCTGCCAAAATTGGCTTCTTCGCCCGATGAAGCGACTCTTCCGACTGCCCTTCTCGCCAAAATTGGCTCCTTCGCCCAATGTGGCGACTCTTCCGGCTTCAACATTGTCTTTGTCCCTTGCTCTAGGTTTCCCCTTCTACTTCTTGGGGTTAGAAATATTTTCACTAGAGCCAAGGCAGCATCGTCGCTAAGCGACAATCCCTCTTCATGGGTTAGACATATTCTCGCCGAAGCCAAGGCAGCATCGCCGCTGAGCGGCGATCCCTCTGCAATTTTTGATGGCCAAGAACCGGGTTGTTAGCATCTTCATGAAAAGTGTTTCTCAACCTCTTTGAATTTTTCAAATTCAAGCTTCACGTTCGTTTGAATCCGACGCTTAGCTTGCGGTGGGGTGTTAAGGATATTTAGTAATAAATTATAGTTTACCATATATATTATATTTGATATTTTATTATAAGACAAATATTAGATATTTGCCTTATTATCATAGGTATCTTTCCATTTATTGTTATTTCCATTTATTACTATTTCCATATCCTTGTAATTCATTTGATTATAAATAAGATAACTTTCACACCATTTAGATGTGGTGGATTAATCAAACATTCACATGGTATCAGAGCCCTCTCGGTTAAACAACCCCGATCCTTTCTTTTCAATGGCTTTTGAATCCTCTAATCTTCTTCTCCACCACCCCTGCTGGTTTTGACGCCGCAGGGGCAGTCTTCATGGCTGCCGTAGTCGGAGCCGATTGATTACTCTTCGGCTCCACCCTATTGACCTTCAAATCACCTTTCGTCATACTCTGTACATACAACCTCACCTTTTCCAACCCAATCGGTTTTCCCCTTGGCCAATATAGTCTCTCTCATTTTCTTCCCAATCAACCTTCATCCTTCACATAAACCCTAACCTAAACCTATCAACCTTTTGCAGAGATTTACCTTCGGAATCTGGGTGCCGCACTGGCCTATTCGCCAACCAAGTTGCCGCCGCCCTTCCTGCCAAAATTGGCTTCTTCGCCCGATGAAGCGACTCTTCCGACTGCCCTTCTCGCCAAAATTGGCTCCTTCGCCCAATGTGGCGACTCTTCCGGCTTCAACATTGTCTTTGTCCCTTGCTCTAGGTTTCCCCTTCTACTTCTTGGGGTTAGAAATATTTTCACTAGAGCCAAGGCAGCATCGTCGCTAAGCGACAATCCCTCTTCATGGGTTAGACATATTCTCTCCGAAGCCAACGCAGCATCGCCGCTGAGCGGCGAACCCTCTGCAAATTTTTGATGGCCAAGAACCGAGTTGTTAGCATCTTCATGAAAAGTGTTTCTCAACCTCTTTGAATTTTTCAGATTCAAGCTTCACGTTCGTTTAAATCCGACCCTTAGCTTGCGGTGGGGTGTTAAGGATATTTAGTAATAAATTATAGTTTACCATATATATTATATTTCTTAGCTTGCGGTGGGGTGTTAAGGATATTTAGTAATAAATTATAGTTTACCATATATATTATATTTGATATTTTATTATGGGGTGTTAAGGATATTTAGTAATAAATTATAGTTTACCATATATATTATATTTGATATTTTATTATGGGGTGTTAAGGATATTTAGTAATAAATTATAGTTTACCATATATATTATATTTGATATTTTATTATAAGACAAATATTAGATATTTGCCTTATTATCATAGGTATCTTTCCATTTATTGTTATTTCTATTTATTACTATTTCCATATCCTTGTAATTCATTTGATTATAAATAAGATAACTTTCACACCATTTAGATGTGGTGGATTAATCAAACATTCACAAACATGCAATAAATCACAATAATAATTTTGTAATTAAATAGGAAAGAGTTAGAGAAAATGACACCGTAATTTTATAGTGGTTCAGTCAAACTCGACCTACTCCACTCCCCAAGCGCCTCTTAGGAATTTGAATACAGAACTTTCTCAACTCTTTCCATGGATCAGAGCCAAACCGCTACACCGCTCTTTTTACGAGTTCAAGAGCAAACCCAATCCTTACCACGACTTAGGATCAAACCGATACAAGTATTTGAGTTTGATAATAACACACCACAACTCTCTCAAAGAGTAGATTTACAATTTGGGACACTCACAACTATTTTCTCACAATACAATAATAATCTCTCTCAAGAATAAGATGAAGAGAAATAAACTTGTAAGCTTGGAGAGAGCAACAAACAATGGAGACTTTGAACAAATGAGGATTGGAGAATTTATGGAAGTTGTGTGTGTAAATTGTGGGGAAGTTAATGAGTTTATATAGAGAAGAAAAGTGACAAAATGTAGGAATTAATATTGACCATTGGATTGTGTTAGGAATAATTGAAGGTGAAGATTAAAAGTAAATAAATAAGAAAATTTTATAAATTCATTTATTTAAAATTTTTAATATAATAATAATAAAAAGTTATGTGGGTAATGATCAAATGAAAATTCAAAATTTTTTAGAAATATAATAATATAATAATAATAAAACCTATATGAGTAAGTACCCAAATTTAAAAATATAATAATATAATAATATGATATAGTAATAATAAAAATCGATGTGAGTAACGATTAGATTCAAATTTATATTTTGTAAAAATAATTTTATTTAGAAATATAATAATAAGAAAAACTCCACCATTTGCTACTCTTCCAACATTTTAAATATCATACTTTGATATATTTTGATTTGTCCATCATTTTGATTTTGCTGCCACATCATCACGTTGGGTATGTTGTCTCGACTTTAATTTCTTCGTTTTAGCTCTGATTTGAGTAATTGAAAAGTCATTGTAATCGTTATTCTCAACCTTATGTGGTGGACAGTTCAAAATACTTAAAGTAGTTAATAATTAAAAGTAGGTTTGTTATCATCAAAACATCAATCAATTAATTGATTGAAATTAATTAAAGTGAGATCAAGGGTCAAAAAGCCAACAATTGCAACATAAACAAATGGTGAGAGAGTTACCCCAATTGAAAACGTCGTCTAAAATATGCATTGATTGCATAGTGGGAACGCAACATAGAGATGCATTTCCAAAGAGAAGTTTATGGAGAACAACACAAACGCTGCAACTGGTACATGCAGATATCTGTGGACCCATCAAACCTATTTCCAACAGTAATAAGAGGTATTTTATAAGTTTTATTGATGATTACAGCCGCAATGTGTGAATATATTTTCTTGCTGAAAAATCTAACGCCTTTACTATCTTCACGAATTTTAAAGATCTTGTTGAGAAAGAGACTGGAGATTTTATTCGTTGTCTACGCACAGATAAAGGTGGAGAGTACAGCTCTCACGAGTTCAATAGTTTTTGCAAAACTAATGGTATCAGTAGACAACTTACTGCAACTACACTCACCAATAAAATGGTGTAGTGAGTGTAGCTGAATGCAAGAACAGAACAATCATGAACATGATTAGAAGTATATTATCAGAGAAGAAAGTTCCAAAGAATTTCTGGCCAGAAGCAGGAAACTGGACATTGCACGTGCTCAACAGAAGTCTATAGTGTTAGTGAAAGATATGACTTCAGAGGAGGCTTGGAGTGGCGTAAAACCTAATACTGATTTTGGGTGCATTGACCATGTTCATGTATCAGACGGTGAGAGAAAGAAGATAGATGATAAAAAATTTCAATGTGTGCTACTAGAGATGAGTGAAGAGTCTAAAACATATAGAATCTATGATCTAGTGTCCAAAAAGATAATTGCAAGCAGAGATGTGATTTTTGAAGAAAACAAATGTTGGAATTGAGGAAAAAGTAACGAAGAAGTTAGACTTGATACCCTCGAATGGAAAAATAATAATATAGAAGGAAGCGAACATGACCAACGTGAGGAAGAATTTGAAGAGGAGGTGATAGGAGAAGAAGAAGGGGAAGTTAGTATATCTTTCAATGAGCCATCTGAATCAAATTTTTCAATATCTGAAGAAAGCACACCCGAAGTGAGGAATAGAAGAGCAACATTACGAATGGAGATTATGTGAGCAAGGGAGAATTTTCTGAAGAAACTGAGCACAACTATTTAGTTTTATTAACCTCAACTACAGATTCGACTACCTTTAAAGAAGCTATTCAAAGTTCAAGATGGAGAGCTGTAATGGACTTGGAGATAGAAGCCATCAAAGGAAATGAGACTTAGGAGTTGATAGATTTTCCTAGAGGAATGAAAATGTTTGGATAAAGTGGGTTGACAAGTATAAGGCTACGTTGGAAGCAAAAGGTTATGCACAACAACATGGTATAGACTATACCAAGGCATTTGTACCTGTGGGTAGGTGGGATACTATTCGAATGATAATTGCTTTAGCAGCTCGAAATAGTTGGAAAGTGTATCAGCTTGACGTGAAAAGTGCTTTCTTATATGGAGAGTTATAAGAAGCCGTCTTTGTCGAGCAACCACAAGGTTATGAGAAAAAATGTCAAGAATACAAGGTATACAAATTAAAGAAGACATTATATGGACGATCTAATTTCGTCATAGAAGGATTTGAGAGGTGCCCATTTCGTCATAGAAGGATTTGAGAAGAAACAAGTCTTATGTGGAAGATTTAGTCGACTTAAAGCCCATTTCGTCATAGAAGGATTTGAGAAGAAACAAGTCTTATGTGGAAGATTTAGTCGACTTAAAGCCCATTTCGTCATAGAAGGATTTGAGAGGTGCAACTGTGACCATACTCTATTCATACAAACAAGAGATAGAGGTAAAATTTTGATTGTTAGTCCATATGTTGACGATCTAATTTTTATTGGTAATGATGAGAGCATATTTGTTAAGTTCAAGAATTCTATGAAACTTCAATTTGAAATGACTCATTTGGGAAAAAATGAAATATTTTCTAAGTGTAGAGATTTTACAAAATCCTGAAGACATTTATATTAGTTAGAGAAAGTATGCCAAAGAAGTTTTGGTCAAGTTTATGATGAAAAAAGTAATAGTATGAAAAACCATGTTGTTCCTCGGGTTAGGCTAACAAAGGATGAATTTAATGTATCTTATTGCAACAAGGTTGGATTTAATGTATGTAGTGTCTCTCATTAGTATATTTATGGCAAATTCATCAGAGCTGCATTTGCAAGCTGCAAAAAGGGTGTTGAGATACTTAAAAGGTATTATAGATTTGGGAGTTCTTTATCAGAAAATGGGTAATGGAGAGTTTATAGCATATACTGACCGTGATTTTGCAGGAGATATATAGGACAGGAAAAGCACTTCTGGTTATGTGTTCTTACTCAGTGATGGAACTATGTCTTGGTCCTCCAAAAAACAACTTGTAGTTACTTTGTCTACTACTGAAGTAGAAATTGTGGCAGCTTCCTCTTGTGCTTGTCAAGGGGTGTGGATGAGGATTCATGGACGTAGTAAATACATTGATGTGAGGTTTCATTTCCTGCATGATTTGGCCAGAGATCAGAGATAGAGTTAGTTGTATATATTATGACACAACTAATGAAGTTGGACACGTTCATAAAACTACATGAGTCGATGAGTATGTCTATAGTAAAGTTATGAGTTTATCTTAAGACCACGTTCAAGTATTCCAAGAATTGAACTCAAGACCTCAGAGTCATACCAATAGACCAAATGACCTCCTATGACAAATTTTTTTCATTTTTAATATATCATTATTTCATTCATTTATTCGATTTGGATAATAATGAAATTCATGTGCAAGTAGTATTATCAATTTTCAACCGATGCAAAGTTTGATTATTTCAAAATTATTTATACGAATAGATGTAATAAAAATAGAGAACATGAAAAATAGTTGAAGTTATTACATAATGTAAGTTTTAGTTTGATAGTTTCAGTTTAGTCACACATCTTGAACATAAAAGTAAAACTATTGATGCTTATGGGCCACGTTGGATTACTTTTATGTTGTATGAATGACAAGTGTCTTGTAGCCCTTGTTAATATGTGTTGTTCTATGTGACACTTTATATTATGATATGAATGATACTATGCTGTGAATCTACGTTGTGATATGGATGATAATGCATGAACCTCCATATATTATTAGGTTAACATGTTCACGCTGTGCCTATGAGTCATTGACAAGTCATGTAGATTAACCATAAAAGATATGTTCAGTATACGTATGCATGTCTCATAGGAACATTATGTCGTAAAAAGAATGGATGGATGATTTGCATCATAACTATATATCATGATTCGAAATTGTGAGACCTCATGCATTTTGCATGTCACATGTATTGAGATACTTCCTTGTTATGATTAGTACACATGTGTACACTTCCTTATTATGTACATGATGATATTATGCAACACATCAAACTTTACTCGAACTTGAAGTAGAGAATAAGGTCATGATGTCTTATGAAAAGATAGGCACCATGATTGTATGTGATTGCATTTTTTGACCTAAACACCCGGTGGAAGAAATGAAAATCATGATGAGTTGTGAGAATTCTCGAGAATCCAATTGTTCATGCCAGATTGAAGAAAAATACTTCACTCATTTAATTTAGAAACATGAAATGTTATTCCTCGGTGCTTAATTTGAGATACATTTCACTTATATTTTAGACACTTTCCAAGCAAATGTTTCATAAAATTATGGAAGTAAAAGAAAGTTTATGATTGATTTTGATATTGTTATATAAATGCATTATTTCTTTTACCCTAGAGAACTTGAAATTGGTCGCCTAGATTTAAAATTTGAATGTAACACTTGATGGCTTTGATATTGGTCATCAAAATCAACCATCCTAAGTATTTAGGAGTAATTTAATAAAAAATTTAATAGATGATCTATGTAGTTTAATGTTGAGAATTCTATATTGTGGTCGCGAAGACTTGACCAATGTGTGGAATGTGTGGCTGTAGATTAGTGATGAGAATTCCATGTTTTACCCAAATACTCTCATTTGAGCTTCAGTGTACATGTTTTTATTTTTCATAATTATTTTAACTCAAATTTGTTTTGAGGACTATTAAACAATGAAAACCATGCATCTTTCATCACCACATCCACCAGAAAGACATGTTCCCTTTTTTGGCCAAAAAAACCTTGAAAGAAGCATGCCCTAATTTGCTCTAAAAGTTGCACCAAAACAATGCTGTTCGAGAAGAATTCTCCCTAAAGTCCCGATTGAATTAGGTTCGTGGTTTGATGATATGCAACCCTAAATTCATAGTCAATCCAGAATTTTAGGTTAGATACCCACACACTAAAATAAATATATACATATAGATTTAAAGAAATATATGAAAATAAAAACATTAAAAACATTATGTCAAAATTAGATAGTTTAATTTTTTATTTTCTAAATTTCAAAACTTAAAATATAAAGACCAATACCACTAAGACTCAACCTAAAATATTGTAAATATTATGTTTTCTGCTACTAACCTAAATTTTCGTTTTGGATTTGCAATGAGACTCAAGAGGTGGATTTGCCGGGCTATTCCCAATCACCACTTCCCACTTTGTCAATGGAAGTTCAGAATTGGATGTTGTGTAAACCAATTGAGACATTAATATATATTTTCATCCCTAAGGCAAACAAGAAATACAAACAACAAAAGATTTGAGAATTTGCATGATCTTCTTTTCTTCAATGGTGGTGTGACTTGTTTTCAAGTAGAGATTTATATCTTCCTCTTCTCTTGAAAATGAGACTTGATATGGTGTTAAATTTAGTAAAATAAATTCTAAAAACAATTTGGCGGTTTTGGAGCACTAACTCCAATTTGGCTTGGAAGGGTTGGATGGAAACTCAACGACCCAAAATTTTCTACATAATTTAAGGTCGCTACTTTATACGTACCATAAACATTGAATGCGAAAGACTTCATTTAAATTCCATAAAACATAACCTTTAACTTAAAATACAACGAGTGACTTACGTGTTTTGAAAACATCTTTAAAACGACACAACAAAAAATCTGAAATAAAATAAATAAGCGTTTAAGTTTAAAACATCCTATTCTAGCCTAAGTCTAAGAAAATAAATATCACTATCCTATGCATTTGACTATCCTATGCATGTGCCATGATCTCGAGTTGCGATGCCGTCATCAGTCGTACAGGAATGCCTTGCCTTAATCTGAAAAATATAGTAGCACATGGCTTAAGTATTTAAACAAATACTCAGAAAGTGACCCGACTGTTGGGGTTAAATGCAACAATCACATGCAATGAAATGATGGGAACTATCTTTCGTTTCATTTCGTTTCGTTTTCCCTATGGTGCTGTCCTAACGGGTAATCGTGGATGTGTACCATATACTCTACACACAGACAATATGTGCGAGTATGGGCTCACCAGCTAGTTCGCACACCGCTGGGCCACTTTTCTTATTTGGTGGACATACTTTGAGAGCCCCTTATGCCGGGACCCGTTAAAACTAGTAACCGTCAAAACAGCGCTATGCAAAGCATAACGATCATTGTCCTGCCATTGGATGTACGCGTCCGTACCCTCGTGATGGGATAGGGGTATCCCCCCAGATGCATGAACACACACATAATGCATGAGGTCCCGCTACTTCTACATTTATCATTAATGAACCTAACCCCCCTGTCACGTTCCATGCTTCATGTCATTCCCATTTTCAATATACGTTTCATACATATTCCTATTGGGATTATGATTCCAAGCAGTTTACCGTATTCCATGTCATACAATTCATGTTGTATACACACAATTTAAGAGGCCTAACATAACGTTCTATGCTTTTAACATAACATTTCATCATACCATGACATATTGCATCACAATGTATCATATCATAAACGAGTCATAACGTAAACACTTCATAGTCATATCGTTCTCTTACTTATCATAGCCTTAACGTTCTTATACCTATCACAGACATATCATTACGTGAACGTACCTTAGTTATCTCATCACAAGGACTTAACCTAACGCTATCGTTCTATCAATCTATCATAAACCTATCCCTTTCTACCCGTAGCCTAACTGTATTCTTCCATCAATCTCTCTTATCCATATCACTCTGGTATGTAACCTAACCTTAACGTTTCATGAACGTATTTTACTCCTATCGTTACATTTCGTTTTGTGCATCCTTCTCGTATCCTATCTCAAACATATCATTGGACTCATCGTACCATAATTATTATCAAACAATTCACATATTATATCATATACATAACAAATAAAAATTATATCGATCCACAGACAATTCACACATATCAATATATATGACACGTGCAAAATCATGGGGCACATGCCAACAACAAATATAACCATGTCGATAGTCCTTTGAAATCCCAGTCAACCTATATGAACTCATGACATCAGTTTCAAGTTTTAACTCTATACAATTATTTCCCTAATTTACATTGGCCATCTTAAAATTCTGATATTTTTTGTTATACAAAATTTAAAGGAGCTCACTGCCCTCTAATATTTCCTAGTGTTAAATACTGTTCAACAAATCTTTCATCAATCTCCCTCCCTCTCTCTCTCTCTCATTGTTTTCATTTTGTAAATAGGTTTTTCAATTGTGTAAATAGATAATAGATATTACTGGCCAATTTTAAGTCCATTGTTTGGCTACTTTTAGTTTATAGATCTGCCAATCTAATCTTATAACCTTATTTCCGATAACTTCAAATGCTAACAAAAATCTAATCAACTGTTAAAGATATGAAAGAAGATTTGATCCTAAATTAATTTCTTATAACCATCACTAGAAAGAAAAAGGAAATTTCTTATAACCATAACTATAAAAGAAAATAAAATCTGAGATAGGATTTTACTGTAATAACTGACAAAAATCTCTAAATCTCCAATCTTGCTTATTGCTTATGTTGAAAGCCATTTTACTTCTTCTCAAATATGACCATTGTTTTTTCTCTTTTATTCATTTTTTGCAATTGGGTTAAGGATGGATGAGGAGTGATAATTGTGGGAAGGGATGAGAGGTTAGTGGAGAGAGGTGGAGAATTTTTTTTTTAATTTTAATTTTAATTCATTAATTAATTTATTGTTATAATTATTTTAATTTTTTTATTTGTTTATTTATTTATTTATTTCTGGGCTATTACACTCAACCTTATCAACAGGTTCTTTTTTGGCATATTTTTGTTAGGACTGCACAATATCTCACATTTATATTAAAACAAATAATATAAAACAAATACTAGGAGAGAGAAAATCAAAAAAGAATATGTCTTATATATTTATATTGATGACTACGAATATGAATACAAAAAATTCACAAAATACATCTTTAAAATGGTAGATATGGTTCTATTTACTATATGTATTTTTATTATGTATAACAATCTACCGTATATAATTATTTACATTCATTACTATACATTAGATGTTTATTATATATGACCATTTAGAATAACTGTCATTTAACTATAGTCTTACTATGTGTAGCGAGTCATTGAGTAAGTTATAAATAAGCAACCGACTAAAACATTCATATAAGTCTTTTAATAAAAATGAAGTTTTCATTTAAGTTCTCCCACGATGAATTTAAAAAGTAATTTTCATTGAATTCAAACGTGCTTGTAAGGAAATAAATTTAAACAAAGAAAGTAGTGACAACATTAGAAATAACAATACATGACAACCCTACTTTTCCATTAGTGTCGATGCCAGTATTTACAGTTCTAAAGATTTTGGAGGTTATATTGTTTATAGTGATGCCTTCAAGAAAGGGTTCAAGTGTGTTTGGATACAACATTGGAAGGTCATAGCCTATACATCTCATTAGTTAAAGGACATGCATCTCGTCAGTTATATTGGAATTGATCATAATGTTTAGCTAAGTTAAGTTATTAGTAGGTCCTAAGCATGTTATATTAATTGTTATAGGTAAGAGTTAGACGTTGGATTGTTGTTTCAAGGTGTCTATCAAATTGTTAATGACTTTGGCCAAGATCGACCAAGTGACCTTATTGTTTGAGTTAAGTTATTGTTTGATCTATGATGGTTCATGTCATGTGGCTTATACATGTACCATAAATATGTGTTATGCTTATGTTATGAGATGTTTATGTATCTTTGTATTGATATGAGACGTACGTCACGTATGCATGTAAACCCAATAAACTACTTTTATGAATGAATTGAAACGTCATGAATGAAATGTTATATCTTACATATAAAGTTTGCGAGGATTGTGAGATGTCATGCATGCATGTTACATAAATGAACTCTGTTATGAAAGGAAAAAGAAAAGAAAGATATTAAATGTTATGTTATGAAATGTAAATTATGGAACCTTATGCATGTTTGAATATCATATGCATTGGGATACTTTTTCATTATGTTATATTAGTACGGGCGTGTACGTTCGATATTTATGTTCGCCATGATATCATGCTAGCATTTTTTTTTTTGTGAAATGTGGTTGTTGAACACAACTCTCTTAGAAACATTATGCACTCTTTATTAAGACCAATCGAAAAGAGAATACAAGACATTCTGTAGAATACTACTAGTTTTTGGATTTTTTAGATGAAGACCTTAGCTAGAGTAGAAGAGTATTTATACTACAGTTGCGCAATCTAGACTTAACAAATCTAAATCTAGATATCTCTCCTAAAATATCTAGTCTCTCTCCTAAAATATCTGGTGTCTCTGTTAAAATATCTGGTTTCTCCCCTAAAATATATAGGTCTCTCCCTCTCTCTCAAAATATCTAGCTCTCTCCCCCCTAAAATATCTAGATATCTAAGTCTCTCCCCTAAAATATACAGGTATCTAGTCTCTCTCCTCTAAAATATTAAGTTATCTAGTCTCTCTCCCCCTAAAATATGTCTTTCTTTTAAAATATCTAATATGTCTCTCCTCAATTATCTAAAATATCTAGGTCTCTCCTAAAATATCTAGGTATCTAGGTCTCTCTCCTAAAATATCTAGGTATCTAGGTCTCTCTCCAAAATATCTAGCTATCTAGGTCTCTCTTCTAAAATATCGAGGTCTCTCTCCTCTAAGTCTCTCACCTAAAATATCTAGGTCTATCTTCTAAAATATCTAGGTCTCTCTCCTAAATAATCTAGGTCTCTCTCCCTAACTCTCCCTCTTCTAAAATATAGGTCTAGGTCTCTCTCCTAAAATATCTAGGTATCTAGGTGTCTCTCCTAAAATATCTAAAATATCTAGGTCTCTCTCCTAAAATTTCTATGTATCTAGGTCTCTCCCCTAAAATATCTAGGTATCTAGGTCTCTCCCCTAAATAGGTCTCTCCTAAAATATGTAAGTATCTCTTCTAAAATATGGAGGTCTCTCTCGTATCTTTCCTAAAATATCTGGCTATCTCTCTCCTAAAATATCTAGGATCTCTTCTAAAATATGTAGGTCTCTCTCCTAAAATATCTACCATTTCTCCTAAAATATTCTCCTAAAATATGTAGGTTTCTCTACTAAAATAGGTATATGTAGGTTTCTCTTCTAAAATAGGTAGGTCTCTCTCCTAAAATAGGTAGGTCTCTCTCCTAAAATATCTATAGGTCTCTCTTCTAAAATATCTATAGGTCTCTCTCCTAAAATATCTAGGTCTCCCTTATAAAATATATGTAGATCTCTATATGTAGGTCTCTGTTCTAAAATATATGCAGGTCCCTCTCCTATAATATATGTAGGTCTCTCTCTTATCTCTCCTAAAATATCAACAATCTCTCCTAAAATATCAATATCTCTCATAAAATATCTAGGTCTCTCCTAAAATATCTAGGTCTCTCCTAGTCTCTCTCATAAAATCTAGGTGTCTCTCCTAAAATATAGGTCTCACTCTTAAGTAGGTAGGTCTCTCTTTTAAATAGGTAGATCTCTCCTATCTCCTAAAATATCTTGGTCTCTTTCCTAAAGTAGGTAGGTCTCTCCCCTAAAATAACTAAGTCTCTCTCCTAAAATAGGTATGTCTCTCGGTAGATCTCTTTCCAAATATAAATATGTAGAACTCTTCCTATCTCTCCGAGTCTCTCTCTTAAAATAGAGAGGTCTCTCTCCTAAAATAAATATGTAGAACTCTTCCTATCTCTCCTAAAATATCAAGTAGATCTCTCTCCTAAAATGGGTAGATTTCTCTCCTAAAATAAATATGTAGATCTCTCTCCTATCTCTTCGAAAATATCTAGGTTTCTCCTAAAATATCTAGTTCTTTCTCTTTCTATCTCTCTTAAAATATCTATGTCTCTCTCCTAACATACCTAGGTCTATCTCCTAAAATAGGTAGGTCTCTCTCCTAAAATAGAGAGGTCTCCCTCCTAAAATATCTACTATCTCTCCTAATTCTCATAATTCTCCCTCCTAAAATAGCTAGATCTCTCTCCTATAAAATAGGTAGGTCTTCCTCCTAAAATAGGTAGGTTTCTCCCCTAAAATAAATATGTAGATCTTTTTTATCTCTCCTAAAATATCTAGGTCTCCCTCCTACAATATCTAGGTCTTTCCCCTAAATATAGGTCTCTCCCCTATAACCTAAAATATGTAGGCCTCTCTCCAAAAATAGGTATGTTTCTCTCTCCTAAATATAGGTCTCTCCCCTAAAATATGTAGGTCTCTTTACTAAAATAGGTAGGTCTCCCTCCTAAAAAAAGTAGGTCTCTCTCCTATCTCTCCTAAAATATCCAGATCTCACTCCTAAAATATAGGCCTCTCTCCTAAAATAAGTAGGTGTTCTTCCTAAAATAGATAGGTATCTCTCCTAAAATAGGTAGGTCTCTCTTCTAAAATATAAAATATGTAGGTCTCTCAATTAAAATTGGTAATATAGGTTTCTCTCCTAAAATATATGTAGGTCTCTCTCCTAAAATATAGATCTCTCTTATAAAAATAGGTAGAGACAAATATGTAGGTCTCTCCTAAAATATATGTAGGTCTCCCTCCTAAAATATATGTAGGTCTCTCTCCTTAAATATATGTAGGTCTCTCTCCTAAAATAGGTAGGTCTCTCTCCTAAAATATATGTAGGTCTCTCCTAGAATAGGTAGATCCCTCTCATTGCTCCATGTTGAGCTGACAGCGAAAACTCTCATGTTTGTCAATATTCAGCCCTTTTGTAAACAAGTATGCTAGGCGAATCTGCTAGGCAAATTGTAGATTGATGGTTTCAATGGAGGGGTATTGGAGACTTAATTTTCTGATGTCAATCTTCAATCAAAAGTTTTAACCACACCATGTTGAGCTGACAACGAAAACTCTCATGTTTGTTAGTATTCAGCCTTTTGTAAACATGTCTGCTAGGCGAATCTGCTAGGCAAATTGTAGATTGATTGTTGCAATGGAGTGGTATTGATACTTAATTTTCTGGTGCCAATCATCCATCAAAAGTTTTAACCATGTATTTTCCTGAGCTGCTCCAGTTGCTGCTCTATACTTTGCTTCTCTAATTGGCAATGATACTGTTGGTTGTCTTTTGTTACACCAAAAAATTGTTCTTGAACCGAGATTGAACACATACCTCAGATGGATCAATCGTGAGATACAAAGCTCAGACTAAAGAGGGCTCTGATACCAAGTTAGACGAACACGCTCTCCACAATGATATGATATTGTCCACTTTGAGCATAAGCTCTCATGATTTTGCTTTCGGCTTCCTCAAAAGGCCTCATACCAATGGAGAGTGTATTCTTTGACTATAAACCCATGACCATTCACTAAATTAACTAATGTGAGACACTTTCATCCAACACCTCCTCCCCCCCCCCCTCCCCCGAACAAAGTATGCCTCTCCTTAATCGAGGCTCGACTCCTTGGAGTCTTAGTCATTTTTTACTGCCTTCGAGGAGGCTTGACTCCTTTTTCTTTTTGGAGTCCTTTGTTCGACATTCGAGGATTTTCCTATCTATTGACACGACTAAGTTTAGGGCATGGCTCTGATACCAATTGTTGAACACAACTCTCTGTGGGAAACACTCACTCTTTATTAAGACCAATCGATAACAGAATACAAGACTCTGTAGAATACTACTAGTTTTTGGATTTCTTATATGAAGACCTCGGTAGGGTGGAGGGGTCTTTAAATTAGAGCCTATGCAATCTAGACCTAACCAATCTAAATCTAGACTTAACAAATCTAAATCTTCTTCCTAAAATATCCAGATCTCTCCTAAAACATCTAGATCTCTTCCTCCTAAAATCTATAGATATCTTTCCTAAAATCTATAGATATCTTTCCTAAAATCTGTACTAAAATAAATATACAATGAGCTCTTAAAATTATTGGGCTTGACTCTATTGGGCTAGTGATGATATTTCAACAGTGGTGACCTCTAATGTGTTGTGCCGGACCAAGTCAAGCCCAGGGGTACGATACGAGCCCACCCTGTGGGCCCGTGTGCATGGACGTAGGCCGTGTATGAAGAAGTACCTTGCATCTAATCCTTCCCGAAACTATAAGAGCCCAACGCCATGTTATGTTTATAAAAGATAGGTCTCACTCATATATTGCATGTGTTTACATATCAAACTTCAACAGTTGGGTCACTTACCCAGTATTTTATAAAATACTCAAGACAGGTACTAACTCAATCTCTCCGGTAAAGGTAAAGATCCTATGAACATCAGAAGGTGAACGTTGTGTAGTCCATGGAAGTCAAAATAGACAATAATAGGGAAATTGAATGTTTTGAATGTTTTGAATTTTAAATTAGTACCTGATAGGACATATTTGATTTTAGTCAATTTTGTTAGGTGTTTGTGTAAAGCTTGATTTGCCTTTAAAATGGTTGAATTTTAAGTTAGTACATGTCTATTATGAATTTCCGCATTTATGATTTAAGCAGGCATGAGTTGACGTCACTAATTAGCTTAAGAAACTTAGGGGTGGTACATTTTATGTTATGATATGAATGATATATATGTTATGAATCTACGTTGCGATATGAATGATATATAATGCTTGAACCTTCACATATTACACCACGCGTATTATGTTAACATGTTCACGTTGTGCCTATGAGACATTGATAAACCATGTATATTAACCAACCATAAAAGATTTGTCCAGCATACGTATGTATGTCTAATAGGAATACTATGTCATGAAAAATAAAATGGATGTATGATTTGCATCATAAATATGTATCATGATTCGAAACTATAGGACCTCATTCATTTCGCATGTCACATGCATCGAGAGACTTTCTCCTTATGATTAGTACACATGTGTACACTTTCTTATTATGTACACTATGATATTATGCATGCTCCTTTCCCTTGAGGTATGTATGCGAGCTCATTTAATGGGTCCATGTGCGCATGTGTGTTTCGTGTATAGAAAAGTACTACACATCAAACCTTACTCGAACTTGAAGTAGAGAATAAGGTCAGGATGTCTTAAGAAAAGATAGATCCCATCATGATTGTATGTGATTGCATTTTTTAACCTGAATAGTGGGATTACTTACTAAGTATTTTTGAATACTCAAGTCACGTGCTACTTCTTTTTGAGGTAAAGGTAAGCAAACAGTGTATGAATGACGATGTCACTGTGGAGACCATGGAAGTGAAGTCAAGGTAGTTGCATTTGCATTTGATGTAGCAGCCCTTAGATTTAATAAGTGTGTTGCATTATTTTAAATTATTGTATTTTGATTTCGGTATTTGTTGGTTTGAATGGTAATCTTTGGTCCATAGCACTGTTTTAGCAAATTATTTTAAAGAATTTATGCATTTGGTAGTCATGACATGCATGTCGTAGGGACCTTATTTTTTAATGAAAAATTAGAGTCGTTTGACAATAAGTAATCGATTGTACTCGATATATAATCTAATTTTTTTTTTTTAATTTTCGTACTCATTTAAAATGCATTTTAAGTACATCAATTGATAAACTTTAATGATATAATAAATTAGATATATTTTATGGTGTATCAAATTGTTTATGTAATAGTTAAAAATAAAAACAAAAGTCCCAGTGGAAGGAATGAAAATCATGACGACTTGTGAGAATTCTCGTGAATCCAAACAAAAGTCCATGCAAGATTGAAGAAAAATACTTCACTCGTTTAATTTAGATCCATCATATGTCATTCCTCCCAGCTTAATTTGAGACACCTTTCACTTATATTTTAGACACTTTCCTAGCAAATGTTTCATAAACGTGTGCGATTAAAAGAAAGTTTAGGAAGACATTAATATTCATTTTGAGATTGTTATATCAATGGATATTATTTGTTTTACCTAGAGAGTTTGAAATTGGTCATTGCTTCATTTAAGGGTGTAATACCTCTAAGAATTTGACCTAGATATAGAATTTGAATCTAACTCGCAACAGTCTTGATATTGCCCATCAAAATCAACGACCAGAATTTAATTTAAAGTATTTAGAGTAACTTAATAATAAATTTAAAAGATAACCTCAAGTAGTCGTAGTTTAATTGTGAGAATTTTATGTTATTGTCGTGAAAACTTAGCGAATAAGTAGTTATAGTTTAGTGGCAAGAATTTCATGATGTAGCAATAGAGATTTGAGCTCAAATCCCAACCACCACAATAATTCTACTCTCATTTACGCGGGATTTCATTTTCCATAATTATTTTACCTTTCGCGTTTTGTTCACAGAGTAAATAACGGAAACAACTTTATTTTCTTTGTTGGTCTCAGAAAGGTTTATTCCACAAAAGCAATAAAGATGCGACATTTTCATCCACTAACTTAGATCATTATTTAATAAGGTGGAGAACAACCTTCCCATCCGTGCAAGAACTCAAATTTGTTTAAAGGATTATTAAACAATGAAAAGCCATTATTATCTGCCAACCATATGCATATTTCATTATCCTATCGATCAGAAAGTCATGTTCCCTTTTCAGACCAGAAAACCTCAAATGAGGCATGCCCTAATTTTCTCTCAAAGTCACACCAAAACAATGTGGTTTGAAAAAAATTATCCTTAAAGTCCCAATAGAATTGGGTTCCTGGATTGACGATATGCACGCCTAAGTCCATAGCAAATCCGAAATTTTAGGTTAGATACACCCAAACTAAGATAAATATATACATACAAATTTTAAGAAGTATGCTAAAATAAAAACATTAAATACGAAAATAAAACCATTAAAAACCTAATAAATATTAGGTAAAAATTAAATAGTTTAATTTTTTGTTTTTTAAATTTCAAAACTTAAAATAAAAACGTGAATTTGATCGTGAGTATGCATATATATATTCTCTACTAACCTAAATCTTCGTCTTTAGATTTGTAATGAGTCTCAAGAGGTGAACTTGAAGGATGGTTCCAAATCACCGCTTCCCACTTTGTCAATGGAATGAAGGATGGTTCCAAATCACCACTCCCCACTTTGTCAATGGAAGTTGAGAATTGAATGCGCTCAAAAGGAAAGCTAGGGTGACAAAATGAGCCCTTATTTTTTCAATTCTTCAATTGATACATCAATTCAAATTTCCTTATAGAAAATATCTTTCAAATGAAAAACCAAAAATTTTCATTGAATTAAAGCGCGCGGGTAGGAAAATAATTTTAACAATAAAAAAAAAGTTGTGACAAGTAAGAAAAATCGAGTAAAATATGCCACCCAATTCAAATTTATTTAGCCCGTTTTACTTATTACTATAGACTTATACATTCTCTTTTTCTTTCAAAATTCATTCCCTTTTCTTTTCTAAGATTTTATCTATTATAATTGCATAATTAACAAAATATATTTTAATTCAAACCTAACCCATTAAACCAATCAACCTTTTTATTTATACTCAATACCAAATATCTAAAAAAAGTTTTTTTCTTTTTTTAACACTAATAAAAAAGTTAATCTAAAAAAAAAAACTTTTAATTGCTAATTTTTCTAAAGATTCTTTTGGTCTTATTTTGAAATCACTATATTCTAATGTCATTTGATGCACACCATTTAAACAATTTTCAAAGCTTTTGAATATAAAAAAAAAAAAAAAAAAAAAAGAAAGAAAAAAGAAAAAAAAATCAAAATCAAATACATTTTCAAAGCTTTCGAGAGCCCAATAACTCTTCATCTTCGATCCAAATTGATGTTCTAAAAGTGCCTAAGATCCAAATTGCTTCCGCATGTGTTATATTAACACCATCAATGATGACGGTAGCAACTTTAGACTAATAGACATCTAGGGTTGTTACCATTGGTAGACTTGCCTACGAGATAGGCTTGACATGTTCCATGGTTTAAACATCGATGTCCTGTCACCTTCAAGTATGTCTTGTATAAGATAAGAAAAAGAAATGTTTTTAACTGAAGGTACTTTTTTTCTTTACTAATATTGAATGTAATTTAGTATCAAATATGTTGAGCTCTAACTATATGATTTATGGTAGCATTATGCTCCACCTAGTTGTATTTTTATGAATATGTCATGTTTGCTAAATTATATGTTGTGATTATAATGTGATATGATGCATTTTATATTAGAGAGATATAGAATAGTAGGGAAGATACTATTGGTGGTTCGAAACCATTCGTGAAGAAAAAGAAATTTGAACTACAAAAGGTTAGTATTCAAACTCATTGAGTTTTAATGCTTTTGAACATGCTAGCTAATTTACTATAATTGATGCACATAGAGTGCCTAAGATCCAAATTGCTTCTGCGTGTTATAATAACACCATCAAAATGAACCTAAACTGAAAACATAATTTATGAACAAAGGAAACAAAAAGGTATTTAAAAAGAGAGAAGACCCAAAAAGTAGAAATTTCCCTCGACACTGAATATGGATGCCATTCAGCACGAGAAAAACACAAAAAATTGAAGAAATGGGGAAGAAGAAATATAAGGGAGGTGGGGGGCTTTGGAGGCTTCCAAGGCTGATTATGGTGGGCAAAAATATCTGTAGATGCACTAAATTTTGTCACGTAGCATACATTGGCTAACAAAATAAGCAAGCGTCGGAAAATCTATCAATGCTTTTCGATGATTAGTTGACCTTGTCCATAAAATTTTGTGCTTTCAGAGAGATTTTTTCTAACCATGGTAAACAAAATATTGATTCTCATCTTTGCTGCATTTCCATTTATTGTAAAACAAATTATCGAAAGATTTAGAATATGAGTATTGTAGTCTACTAATTCTGGCAGAGTTCTTGACCAACGCAGTGTGTACTAAGTTAGGAACAATGAGTATTCCTGAGCTTTGGTATATAATGTTACATGCTGCTAAAGAAATTAGTAGAGAATATAATCGAAATTAAATGTTAAATGTTAAAGGGTATTAAACACTGTAAGAGAAAATAAAATATCTGGAAACATATATAAATATTTCAAGACCTAACTTAAGCAAAGACTCTAACTTTCGCACCAAGTATAACACATAGATCAACATAAATTAGAGAAACAATTTTGTAGAAATTCAAACTTGAAACTGATGTCATGGACTCATATAGGTTGACTTGGTTTTCAATGAACTTTCATTAAGAATGACGACGGAACATCAACCTAAGCCAACCAGGTAAGTGACCTTGCTATCGGCATGGTTATATTTGCTGTTGACACAAGTTCCGTGGTTCTGCACGTGTCATATATATTGATATGTGTGAAATGTCTATGGATCGATATGCTTCTTATTTGTTATGTATATGTTATAATATGTGAATTGTTTGATAATAATTATGGTACGATGTGTTCAATGATATGTTTGAGATAGGATACGATAAGGATGCACAAAACGAAATGTAACGATAGGAGTCAAATACATTCATGAAACATTAAGGTTAGGTTACATACCGGAGTGATATGGATAAGAGATATTGATGGAAGAATACTATTAGGCTACGGGTAGAAAAGGATAGGTTTGTGATAGATTGATAGAACGATATCGTTAGGATTGATAGAACGATAACGTTAGGTTACGTTCTTGTGATGATATGACTGAGGTACGTTCACGTAATGATATGTCTGTGATAGGTATAAGAACGTTAAGGCTATGATATGTTAGGAAACGATATGACTACGATTTACGTTATGACTTGTTTATGATATGATACATTGTGATGCAATATGTCATGGTATGATGTGTATATGATGAAATGTTATGTTAAAAGCATAGAACGTTATGTTAGGTCACTTATATTTGAATGTTAATAGCATGAATTGTATGACGTGAAACACGATAAACTGTCTGGAATCATAACCCCGATAGGAATATGTATGAAATGTAAATTGAAAATGAGAATGACATGAAGCATGGAACGTGACAGGGGGGTTATGTTCATTAATGATAAATGTAGAAGTAGGGGGGACCTCATGCATTATGTGTGTTCATGCATTTGGGGGGATAACCCTATCCCATAACGAGGGTAGGACGTGTACATCTAATGACAGGACAACAATCGTTATGCTTGCATAGCGCTGCCGTGACGGTTACTAGTTTTAACGGGTCCCGACATAAGGGGCTCCCAGAGTATGCCCACTGGATAAGGAAAGTGGCCCAGCGGTGTGCGAACTAGCTGGTGAGCCAATACTCGCAAGTATGGGCTGTGTGTAGAGTATATGGTACACGTCCACGATTACCCGTTAGGACAACACCGTAGGGAAAGAGAAATGAAACCAAAGATAGGTCCCATCATTTCATTGCATGTGATTGTTGCATTTATCCCTAATAGTGTGGTCACTTACGGAGTATTCCTTTAAATACTCAAGCCATGTGCTACTACATTTTTCTTACGACTGACAACGGCATCGCAACTCTGGACCATGGCACATGCATAGGGTAATGGTATTTGTTTTCTTAGACTTAGGCTAGACTAGGTTGTTTCTAACTTAAACTCTTATTCATTTTATTTAGTCTTTTGTGGTGTCGTTTTAAAGATGTTTTTTAAACACGTAAGTTCATGGCTGTGTTTTAAGATAAAGGTTATGTTTTATGAAATTTTAATGAAGTCTTCCGCATTCAATGTTTATGGTACGTATACGGTAGCGACCTTAAATTAAGTAGAAAATTGTGGCATTCATATTCTAGTCACTCTAGGTCCCTAAAAAACTAGGGTCGTTACATATAATCTACACTTGAACTTTCTATAACCTTGAGAAAAATTTGTGGCAACTCGCTTAACCAAGGATTCGATTACCGCCTACAAGTAGGTTACTTATTTAGTTGCACTGTATATTACTTTTCCTTTTTTGGGGATCACTAATTGTTAGTTAAGGTCATAGAGGAGGGTCGTCTCGAGCAATCAGTTCCATGTGTTATGACTTGTTGTCCTTAGTTTTCAAATCTCGTTCCAATTTTTATCATTTTTTTCTTTGTCACATCAGTTCTATGTGTTACGAGTTTTTGTTCTTATTTTTCGAATCTTGTTCCATTTTTATCAAATTTTTTCTTTGTCAGTACGTGTCATGAAAAATGATTTTAAGCCTTGAGTCCATGTTCATGGATTCTTGAGCCATCAACAAAATCACTGTAAAATATCGACATCCTATTCCTAGGCTAGACCATATGCTTGATGAATTGCATGGCTCATATCTATTTACAAAGATTGATTTGAAATCTGGATATCATTAAATTAGAATGCATATACGAGATGAATGGAAAAGAGCTTTCAAAACTAAGGTTAGATTGTATGAATGGCTTGTTATGCCTTCTGGGTTAACTAATGCTCCTAGTACATTTATCTTAATGAATCGTGTTTTGATAGAATATTTAGAAAAGCATGTTGTTGTACATTTTGATGATATTTTAATTTATTCAAAGACTTTGTATGAGCATGTAAAGCATGTTAAGTAACTTTTGATTATGCTTAGAAAAGAGAAAGTTTATGCTCATTTTAATAAGTGTAGTTTTTGCATGGAAAAAGTTAATTTTCTTGGCTTCATAGTTCGTAAAAATGGAGTAGAAGTAATTTCTTGCTCTGAAGGAATCCTTAATTTGAAGGAAAAGAGATTGTAGATAGGATTTTGAAACTTACCTCTAATTTGAGCCCAAAATAGATTTTCTTGAATTTGGCTTGTTCTTGAGGTTATTTCTCTTCGTTGTCTTCTATGGAAACATTCTTTGGAGGTGCAATTGGGATCGTCCTTGCTTGACGTATTCTCGTGTATCGATGAATTGGATTGGGGGAATGATTTCTTAGCACTTTCAGCATTGTAAGAACAAGTTTGAAGAGAAATGGTGTAGAATTGCTCTTGAATTTTGAAGAAATCTCAGAGAAGGAGACCCAAAATCTAAAAGCTTATTGCCTACTATTGGGAGCTCGATTGTTGTTCCAAACTATTGCCTAAACTTTCAACTTTACAGGGCAAGCTTAAACAGACATTGAGAGCTTCAAAACCAATATGATTTTGAGATTGAAATTTCTGGATAATCCGTAAAAAATATCTACACGGTTTAGAGGACACATATTTTTATCCCTTTTTATTCAGGGTTCTTATAACCAACTACTCTATTTTTCTATTAAACAATATCGTCACAGCATACATGACATTACTGCTATGCATGAAAGAATTCATTTACAACATTTCATAAACAATGCTATGGACTTAACTGTTCATAAGAACTCATTAAAACAATATTGTTATGAACAACATAGTAGAAAACAGATAACATTAGTTTAAATAAAAATAAAGCAATGCCCAGATCTAACCTAAGGATCACTAAAAATAACATGAATGCAACTACCCTAACTTTGGTTTCTTGGCCTTGAACGCAACGTTGTCATCCGTAAATGGGTATCTTACCTTTACTTTAAAATAAGAGTAGCATGTAGTTTGAGTACTTTAATAAATACTCAGTAAGTAATCCCACTATTAGGGTCGGAATATGAATGGCGTGTAATATAGTGGGACCTATTCTTTCATAAATACATTGTGGCATGGGCTTGGGCTTTGCTTTTCAGTCCGAGCAGAGTTGAATATGTTGTACTTCCCTACACACGACTCATGAATGTGCACATTGACCACCAGGTGGATTGGTATAAGAGTACTCTATGGGTTTGCCTCATCGAGCTTGTGCACACTCACACTACCAAATACCATGAAGGGAAAAGACCAGCATAATATCATAAGGAACATAAATATTATAAGGTATGTGTTTGTACTAATCATAATGGGGAAGTATCTCGATGCACCTCCCATATAAAATGCATGAGATCCCTAACATTAAAACACGACATAACGTTCCTATGAGACATACATACTTGATTCTTGTCATATTGTTCATGATTAACAATACATGGTTTTTCTAAAGTTTCATAGGCATAGGGTGTACGAAACATAATATAGAAGTATCTTGATGCACGTGGTATACAAAATGCATGAGGTCCCATAACATCAAAGCATGACATATATTCATGGTGCTAGTCATACCTCAAATCTATTCCTAGCATAGTGTTCCTATGAGATATAAATACTTGATTCATTTCATATTTTTAATAATTAACAATACATGATTTTCTAATGTCTCATAGTCCTAGAATAGTGTATATGATATCATAGCGTAACTTGTATGCAACATATCATATATCATATCATATACATAACATAGTATATGTCATACAATCATAAAACACGACATGTGCAGGGGCCACAGGTAGCGATGTCCATTCCCTGTCATCATCCCCACCATCTATTTCATTCTCCATTTCCATGAAATTCTCTATTTATTTTTGTGCGGATCAAGGTAAGGGATTCATGGCAAGGAGGCAGGGATCGGATTCCCCATGGAGAATTTTAGTGGGATTTAAATCCAAGAGTCACCAAGAGTTTTGAAGATGAAAGGCCAAGAATCTTTATAGGAATAATGATTTTTTAAGGGTTAGGAACAGTGGCATTGTTATGTCTCTGTTTAGTTTTCGAAAACCTTATAAATACATTTGTTATTACTATCGTAAAATGGTAAAGTAGAGAAAAGTAAAAAAAGAAAAGAAACAGAGAAGAAATAGAAGGTTTTTTCAGAGTGTTCTTTGTCTCCTTCTATCGTTAGTGTGTGTGGGACTTATTTCACAAATTTATGAGTTTTCGTTAACAAAATTTTATCAAGCCAATGGAGAATGTGTGTCAAATTCTGCTTCCGCGACTAGTGAAGACAAACTATGGGAATTGGAGCATTCATATGAAAGCTTTTCTCGGTTCTCAAGATGCATGGGAGGTGGTCGAAGAAGGGTTAGAAGAACCAAAAGATACCACGGGTTATACAGCGGCACAAAACAAGACGTTAAAAGAGGTGTGATCAAAGGATAAGGCGACACTATACATGTTGTTCCGAGCCGTTGACGAGTCGGGCTTTGCAAAGCTTGCCAATGCAACTACTTCAAAAGAAGCGTCAGAAACTTTAGGAAAAGTGTTCAAAGAAATCGACCCAGTCAAGCAAGTGCGTCTCCAAACTCTTCGTGGCAAGTTGGAGAGCATGAAGATGAAGGAGTCAGAAAGTGTATCTGACTACATCACGCATGTACAAACTCTAGTTAACCAACTCAATCGAAATGGAGAAATGTTAGCCGAGACACGGGTTTTGGAGAAGATTTTAAGGTCATAACCAACAACTTTAGAATGTTGTATGCGCGATAGAAGAGTTAAAGGACCTAGCAACGTTCACAGTCGACGAGCTAGCCAGTTTTCTCGAGGAAGACGAGCAACGTAAGAAGAAGAAGGAGGAAACTTGATCAATCACTTCAAACCAAGGCGTCAATCAAAGATTAAAAGGTACTCTACTCTTAAAATTTTGAAGGTAGAGGTTTTGATACTGAAAGTAGTAAAAATGGTCACGGTGCTCAAGGAAGTAGTCATGAAGGATAATATAAGAAGAAGGGACAGCCGAGCCAAGCAAATTGGCATGGAAGAGGACGCAATGGAGGAAGAGGCAGTCGATCAATTTACTCCAACATTCAGTGCTACAAATGTCATAAATATGCACTATGCAAATTATTATAACTCCGACAAATGTTACAATTGTGGTAGAACATTCAGTGCTACAAATGTCATAAATATGCACTATGCAAATTATTATAACTCCGACAAATGTTACAATTGTGGTAGAGGGCCATTTTGTAAAAGATTGTCGAGCTGATAAAAAAGTGGAAGAAACAATCAACCTAGCCTTGGTGACGCAACAAACCAAGGTCTTAGGTCTTCTCTTGATGGCTAAAAATGAAGATCTGAAAGCGTAAGAACACGACGGAGAAAAAGACGATGGCGGTAGTTGTGAGGCGGTGAAAACCGTTGGAAACGAGGGGATACACAGGGGATTCGGCAAAATCTCCATATTGGAGATGAGAAAATCGAAGAAGGAATCTGGATTGAACACGCAATTGACGAACAAGCCAAAGAAACTACCAGATCATCAGAAGGAGAATAGAGATTTAGAGCAACAACCAAAATCTACAGTGGATAAATCTATTGAGAAGTCTTAGTTACGGACATTGAAATCCCTGAACGAGCGCATTTTGAAGGAGAAAGTAGAGATTGAAAAAGAAAAGAAAGCTTTTAGAATTGGAGATTGAAAGCTTAGAGAAGAATGGGCTGAGTTGAGTGGGAGTTCTTTCTATCTCACAGAAGAAAGAGAATGGGAAAGTAATTTCTAAGCTTGTGAAAAGAATTGAAGAAGTATGAAGAAAGAGAGGAATGTTAATGATAAGTCGTGGGTTCAAAACCAAGGTGCGTGCTGGAAAGTGAAATTCTTTACATTCAAGCGTGGCACCATACGGATCGAGTTGAACATCCTTCTAGTCAAACTTGGTTAGACGTGGGCGTGGGTCGGAAGAGCTATCGCGTGTCGAATATCGAGTGGAGCCGAGTCACTTTACAACAAGTCTGACGCGTTATTCCACCTAATCGTCAAAACGTGTCCCTCAGGCTTTCTGACACGCTTTCCCTCCCGCAAGTTAACACGTGGCCGCTTTCCCTCCCGCAAGTTGACACGTGGCTTGCTGGCTATCTGACGCGCTTTCCATCCCACAAGTTAACACGTGGAAAATTTTCTCTCTTGACAATGCGTCTGATGCGTTATTCCACCCAATCGTCAATACGTGTCTCTAAGGCTGTCTGACACGCTTTCCCTCCCGCAAGTTGACACGTGGCTTGTCGGCTGTCTAACGCGCTTTCCTTCCCACAAGTTGACACATGGCTTGTCGAAAAATTTTCTCTCATGAGAGTTGCAATACTGAATGTGGCCTTCAAAGTGAGTTCATTAACCTCCTTGTTCGTGAAAAGACTATAAGAAATCCAAGAATTTCATCTTTCTTAAAAGAACATATGGAACCGCCAAAATAAGTTCATTTACCTCCTTTTTGTTTCTGAAAGAACTCTCAGAAATACTCGAATTTCATTCTTCATTGAAAGAACATATCGAACGACTCAGATCTAAAGAAAAATTGTGAACGGCCGTATCATCGGTTTAAAGTTTGTACTGTTGTAACCCCGTATCATGTAAAGATATTATTAAGAATTAATAAAACTTGGCCTATGTAATTATCGAACCTACGACCTCCATGTGTCCAAGGCCTTTTGTTCTTTTTTGCATCTGTTATTTTGTCTTTTTAACACGACAATCTTACAACTGAGCTTATTGGGCATAGATTTTATGCACATTATAGATCGTTAGCTCATAATCCAACCAATCGAGTTTCGTTTACATAACTTTATGCATAATAAACTTAAAAAAGTCATTATCTTCTAAAGTTCGTAGTGTTTTAACTCGTATCATGAAAAGATATAATTAAAAATGAGGGAAATTGGCACATGCAAGTGTCGAACATGCAACCTTCAAGTTATTAGCACGATGCTCTAACCAACTAAGCTAATAGGCAATAAATTTTCTTGCTTGACAATGCGCTTGACGTGTTATTCCACCCAATCGTCAATACGTGTCCCTCAGGCCGTCTGACACGCTTTCCCTCCCGCAAGTTGACACGTGGCTTGCCAACTGTATCACGCGCTTTCCTTCCCACAAGTTGACACGTGGCTTGCCGAAAAATTTTCTATCATGAGAGTCACAAACTGAATCTGAGAAATCCTCGAATTTCATCCTTCATAGAAGTACATATCGAACAACTAAGATCTAAGAAAAATTGGGAACAGCCGTATCATCTATTTAAATTCGTACTGTTGTAACCCCGTATCATGAAAAGATATTATGAATAATTAATAAAACTTTGCCTATGTAATTGTCGAACCTACGACCTTTACGTTTTTAACACTACAATCTTACAACTGAGTTAAATGGTTATAGATTTTATGCACATTATAGATCGTTAGCTCCTAATCCAGCCAATCGAGTTTTGTTTACATAACTTTTTGCATAATAAACTTAAAAAAAATCGAGTTTTGTTTACATATCTTTTTGCATAATAAACTTAAAAAAGTCATTATCTTCTAAATTTCGTAGTGTTTTAACTCGTATCATGAAAATGATATAATTAAAAATGAGGGTAATTGGCCCCATGTAGGTATCGAACTTGCAACCTTTGCATTATTAGTATGACGCTCTAACCAATTGAGCTAATAGGCCAAAGGTTTTCTCACCTCACAATGCGCCTGACGCGTTATTCAACCCAATCGATAGGCTGTCTGATATGCTTTCCCTCCCGCAAGTTGACAAGTGGTTTTCCGGCTGTATCACGCGCTTTCCTTCCCACAAGTTGACACGTGGCTTGCCGAAAAATTTTCTATCATGAGAGTCACAAACTGAATCTGAGAAATCCTCGAATTTCATCCTTCATAGAAGTACATATCGAACAACTAAGATCTAAGAAAAATTGGGAACAACCGTATCATCTATTTAAATTCGTACTGTTGTAACCCCGTATCATGAAAAGATATTATGAATAATTAATAAAACTTTGCCTATGTAATTGTCGAACCTACGACCTTAACGTTTTTAACACTACAATCTTACAACTGAGTTAAATGGTTATAGATTTTATGCACATTATAGATCGTTAGCTCCTAATCCAACCAATCGAGTTTTGTTTACATAACTTTTTGCATAATAAACTTAAAAAAAATCGAGTTTTGTTTACATATCTTTTTGCATAATAAACTTAAAAAAGTCATTATCTTCTAAACTTCGTAGTGTTTTAACTCGTATCATGAAAATGATTTAATTAAAAATGAGGGTAATTGGCCCCATGTAGGTATCGAACTTGCAACCTTTGCATTATTAGTATGACGCTCTAACCAATTGAGCTAATAGGCCAAAGGTTTTCTCACCTCACAATGCGCCTGATGCGTTATTCAACCCAATCAATAGGCTGTCTGATATGCTTTCCCTCCCGCAAGTTGACAAGTGGTTTGCCGGCTGTCTCACGCACTTTCCTTCCCACAAGTTGACACGTGGCTTGCCGAAAAGTTTTCTCTCATGAGAGTCGAAATACTGAATATGGCCTTCAAAGTGAGTTCATTTACCCCCTTGTTCGTAAAAAGACTCTGAGAAATCCTTGAATATCAAATGACTCAGATCTAAAGAAAAATTGTGAACGGTCGTATCATCGGTTTAAAGTTCGTAGTGTTGTAACCCCGTATCATGTTAACATATTATTAAGAATTAATAAAACTTGGCCTATGTAATTGTCGAACCTACGACCACCACGTTTTTAACACGACAATCTTACAACTGAGCTAATTGGGCAAAGATTTTATGCACATTATAGATCGTTAGCTCCTAATCCAGCCAATCGAGTTTCGTTTACATAATTTTATGCATAATAAACTTAAAAAAGTCATTATCTTCTAAAAAAAAATCGTAGTGTTTTAACTCGTATAATGAAAAGATATAATTAAAAATGAGGGAAATTGGCCCATGCAGGTCTCGAACCTGCAACCTTCGCGTTATTAGCACGACGCTCTAACCAACTGAGCTAATAGGCCATAGATTTTCTCGCCTGACAATGCACTTGACGTGTTATTCTACCCTATCGTTAAGACGTGTCCCTCAGGCTGTCTGACACGCTTTCCCTCCGGCAAGTTGACACTTGGCTTGCCGGCTTTCTCACGCGCTTTCCTTCCCACAAGTTGACACGTGGCTTGCCGAAAAGTTTTCTCTCATGAGAGTCGAAATACTGAATATGGCCTTCAAAGTGAGTTCATTTACCCCCTTGTTCGTAAAAAGACTCTGAGAAATCCTTGAATATCAAATGACTCAGATCTAAAGAAAAATTGTGAACAGTTGTATCATCGGTTTAAAGTTCGTAGTGTTGTAACCCCATATCATGTAAACATATTATTAAGAATTAATAAAACTTGGCCTATGTAATTGTCGAACCTACGACCACCACGTTTTTAACACGACAATCTTACAACTGAGCTAATTGGGCAAAGATTTTATGCACATTATAGATCGTTAGCTCCTAATCCAGCCAATCGAGTTTCGTTTACATAATTTTATGCATAATAAACTTAAAAAAGTCATTATCTTCTAAAAAAAAATCGTAGTGTTTTAACTCGTATAATGAAAAGATATAATTAAAAATGATGGAAATTGGCCCATGCAGGTCTCGAACCTGCAACCTTCGCGTTATTAGCACGACGCTCTAACCAACTGAGCTAATAGGCCATAGATTTTCTCGCCTGACAATGCACTTGATGTGTTATTCTATCCTATCATTAATAGTGTCCCTCAGGCTGTCTGACACGCTTTCCCTCCCGCAAGTTGACACTTGGCTTGCCGGCTTTCTCATGCGATTTCCTTCCCACAAGTTGACACGTGGCTTGCCGAAAATTTTTCTCTCATGAGAGTCGCAATACTGAATTTAGCCTTCAAAGTGAGTTCATTTACCTCCTTGTTCGTGAAAAGACTCTGAGAAATACTCGAATTCCATCTTTCGTAAAAGAACATATCGAACGGCCAAAATAAGTTCATTTACCTCCTTCTTGTTCCTGAAATGACTCTCAGAAATCCTCGAATTTCATCCTTCATGTATGAACATATTGAACGACTCAGATCTTAAGAAAATTTTGAACGGTCGTATCATCGGTTTAAAGTTCGTACTGTTGTAACCCCGTATCATGAAAAGATATTATGAAGAATTAAAAAAACATGGTCTACGAAATTGTCGAATCTACGACCTCCACGTTTTTAAAACAACAATCTTACAACTGAGCTAATTGGCCATTGGTTTTATGCACCTTATAGGTCGTCAGCTCTTAATACTGCCAATCGAGTTTCGTTTACATAACTTTATGCATAATAAACTTAAAAAAGTCATTATCTTCTAAAGTTCGTAGTGTTTTAACTCGTATCTTGAAAAGACATAATTAAAAATGAATGAAATTGGTCCATTTAAGTGTCAAACCTGCGACCTCCACGTTATTTGCACAATGCTCTAACCAACTAAGCTAATAGGCCATTGACTTTCTTGCCTAACAATGCGCCTGACGCGTTATTCCACCCAATCGTCAATACGTGTCCCTCAGGCTGTCTGACACGCTTTCCCTCCCGCAAGTTGACACGTGGCTTGCCGGCTTTCTCACGCGTTTTCCTTCCCATAAGTTGACACGTGGCTTACTGAAAAATTTTATCTCATGAGAGTCGCAATACTGAATCTGGCCTTCAAAGTGAGTTCATTTACCTCCTTGTTCGTGAAATGAGAAATACTCGAATTTCATCTTTCGTAAAAGAACATATCGAACGGCCAAAATATGTTCATTTACCTCCTTCTTGTACCTGAAATGACTCTCAGAAATCCTCGAATTTCATCCTTCATTGAAGAAAATATCGAACGACTCAGATCTAAAGAAAAATTGTGAACGGCCGTATCATTGGTTTAAAGTTCGTACTGTTGTAACCCCGTATCATGTAAAGATATTATTAAGAATTAATAAAACTGGCCTATGTAATTTTCAAACCTACGACCTCCACGATTTTAACACGACAATCTTGTTATGCCTATGTAATTCAAAACTAAGGTTGAATTGTATGAATAACTTGTTATGCCTTTTGGAAAAGAGCTCAATTCTTGTTCCAAACTGTTACCTAAACTTTCAACTTTATAGGGGAAGCTTAAACTGGCATTGAGAGCTTCAGAATCACTGTGATTTTGAGATTGAACTTTCTAGATAATCTGTAAAAAATATCTACACGGTTTAGAGGACACATATTTTTATCCCTTTTTATTCAGGGTTCTTATAACCAACTACTCTATTTTTTTATTAAACAATATCGTCACAGCATACATGACATTACTGCTATGCATGAAAGAATTCATTTACAACATTTCATAAACAATTCTATGGACTTAACTGTTCATAAGAACTCATTAAAACAATATTGTTATGAACAACATAGTAGAAAACAGATAACATTAGTTTAAATAAAAATAAAGCAATGCCCTGATCTAACCTAAGGATCACTAAAAATAACATGAATGCAACTACCCTAACTTTGGTTTCTTGGCCTTGAACGCAACGTTGTCATCCGTAAATGGGTATCTTACCTTTACTTTAAAATAAGAGTAGCATGTAGTTTGAGTACTTTAATAAATACTCAGTAAGTAATCCCACTATTAAGGTCGGAATATGAATGGCGTGTAATATAGTGGGACCTATCCTTTCATAAATACATTGTGGCATGGGCTTGGGCTTTGCTTTTCAGTCCGAGCAGAGTTGAATATGTTGTACTTCCCTACACACGACTCATGAATGTGCACATTGACCACCAGGTGGGTTGGTATAAGAGTACTCTATGGGTTTGCCTCGTCGAGCTTGTGCACACTCACACTACCAAATACCATGAAGGGAAACGACCAGCATAATATCATACGGAACATAAATATTTTAAGGTATGTGTTTGTACTAATCATAATGGGGAAGTATCTCGATGCACCTCCCATATAAAATGCATGAGATCCCTAACATTAAAACACGACATAACGTTCCTATGAGACATACATACTTGATTCTTGTCATATTGTTCATGATTAACAATACATGGTTTTTCTAATGTTTCATAGGCATAGGGTGTACTAAACATAATATAGAAGTATCTCGATGCACGTGGTATACAAAATGCATGAGGTCCCATAACATTAAAGCATGACATATATTCATGGCGCTAGGAAGCTAGTCATACCTCCAATCTATTCCTAGCATAGTATTCCTATGAGATATAAATACTTGATTCATTTCATATTTTTAATAATTAACAATACACGATTTTCTAATGCCTCATAGTCCTAGAATAGTGTATATGATATCATAGCATAACTAGTATGCAACATATCGTACATCATATCATATACATAACATAGTATATGTCATACAACCATAAAACACGACATGTGCAGGGGCCACAGGTAGAGATGTCCATTCCCTGTCATCATCCCCACCATCTATTTCATTCTCCATTTCCACGAAATTCTCTATTTATTTGTGTGGGGATCAGGGTAAGGGATTCATCGCAAGAAAGTGGCAGGGATTGGATTCCTTATGGAGAATTTTAGTGGGTTTTAAATCAAGAGTCAGTCTTAGAGGGAAAGGCCAAGAGTGTTGAAGATGAAAGGCTAAGAATCTTTATATGAAGAATGACTTTTTATGGGTTAGGAAATAATGACATTCTTATGTCTATATTTAGTTTTAGAAGACCTTGTAAATACATTTTTTATTACTATTGTAAAATGGTAAAGTAGAGCAGAGAAAAAAAAAAAAAGAAAAGAAATAGAGAAGCAATAGAAGGTTTTTTCAGATAAACAGTGTTCTTTATCTCCTTCTATCGTTAGTGTGTGTGAGACTTATTTCACAAATTTATTAGTTTTGTTTAACAAATGTGTATCAAGCCAATGGCGAATGTGACGGGTCAAATGTCGCTACCGCGACTAATGAAGACAAACTACGAGAATTAGAGCATTCATATGAAAGCTTTTCTTGGTTCTCAAGATGCATGGGAGGTGGTCGAAGAAGAGTTAGAAGAACCAAAAGATACCCTGGTTTATACAGCAACACAAAAAAAGGCGTTAAAAGAGATGCGATCAAAGGATGAGGGGGCACTTTACATGTAGTTCCGAGCCGTTGACGTGTCGGGCTTTGAGAAGCTTGTCAGTGCAACTACTTCAAAAGAAGCGTCGGACACTTTAAGAAAAGTGTTCAAAAGAATCGACCGAGTCAAACAAGTGCGTCTCAAAACTCTTCGTGGCAAGTTGGAGAGCATGAAGATAAAGAAGTTATAAAGTGTATTTGACTACGTCACGCATGTACACACTGTGGTAAACCAACTCAACCAAAATGGATAAATGTTAGCCGAGACGCGGGTTTTGGAGATGATTTTAAGGTCATTAACCAACAACTCAACCGAAATGAAGGAGTCAATCAAGCACTTCAAACCAAGGCGTCAATCAAAGATGAAAAGGTACTCTACTCTCAAAATTTTGAAGGTAGAGGTTTTGGCCGTGAAAGTAGTAAAAATGGTCATGATTGTCAAGGCAGCAGTCATGAAGGATACTGTAAGAAGAAGGGACAATCGAGCCAAGCAAATTTGCATGGAAGAGGACGCAGTCGAGGAAGAGGCAACCAATCAATTTACTCCAACATTCAGTGTTACAAATGTCACAAATATGGTCACTATGCGAACGATTGTAACTTCGACAAATGTTACAATTATGGCAGAGGGGCATTTTGCAAACAAATGTCGAGTCGATAAAAAGGTGGAAAAAACAATCAACCTAGCCTTGGATGACGCAACAAACGAAGGTCTTCTCTTGATGGCTCAAAATGAAGATCTAAAAGTGAAAGAACATGGCGAAGAAAAAGATGATGGTCGTAGTTGTGAAGCGGTGGAAGCCATTGGAAACGAGGGGATACGCAGCAGATTTGGCAAAATCACGATATTAGAGACAAAAAAATCAAAGAAGGAATCTAGATTGAACACACGATCGACGAACGAGCCAAAGAAACTTCCAAATCATCAGAAGGAGAATAGAGATTTAGAGCAACAACCAAAATCTGCCGCTAATAAATTTGTGGAGAAGTCTCAGTTGCAGACGTTGAAATTCCTGAACGAGCGCCTTTTGAAGGAGAAAGTAGAGATTAAAAAAGAAAAGAAAGCTTTTAGAAATGGAGATTGAAAGGTTAGAAAAGAAAGTGGCTGAGCTGAGTGAGAGTTGTTTCTATCTCAAACAGGAGAAGGAAGAGAATGAGAAGGTAATTTGTGAGCTTATGAAGAGAATTGAAGAAGGTGTGGAGTGATAGAGGTCAGTTACTGATGAGTAGTGGGTTCAAAACCGGAGGAGTGCGTTGGGAAGTGAGATTCTTTACATTGAAGCTTGGCACCATACTGATCGGGTCAAACATCTATCTAGTCAAACTAGGTTAGATGTGGGCATGGGTTGGAAGAGCTACCACGTGTTGCAAATCGAGTAGAGCCGCGTCACCTTACAACACGCATGACACGTTATTCCATTCATCGTCAATACGTGTCCCTCAGGCTGTCTGACATGCTTTTCCTCCTGCAAGTTGACACGTGGCTTGCTAGCTATCTGACGCGCTTTCTGTCCCACAAGTTGACACGTGGCTTGTCGGAAAATTTTCTCCTGACAATGCGCATAACGCGTTATTCCACCCAATCGTCAATACGTGTCCCTCAGGCTGTCTAACGCGCTTTCCCTCCAACAAGTTGACATGTGGCTTGCCGGAAATTTTTCTCTCCTGAGAGTCGCCATACTGAATCTGGCCTTCAAAGTCAGTTCATTTACCTCCTTGTTCCCGAAAGGACCCTCAGAAATCCTCGAATTTAATCCTTCATAGAAGAACATATCGAACGGCCAAAATAAGTTCATTTACCTCCTTCTTGTTCCTAAAAGGACCCTAAAAAATCCTCAAATTTCATCCTTCGTATAAGAACATATCGAACGGCCAAAATAAGTTCATTTACCTCCTTGTTCCTAAAAGGACCCTCAGAAATCCTCGAATTTCATTCTTCGTAGAAGAACATATCGAACGACTAAAGAAAAATTGTGAATGAGAAAGGTTACCTCGCAGGTCTTATCGGTTTACAGTTCGTAGTGTTGTAACCCCATATCATGAAAAGATATTATTATGAATTAATAAAATTTGGCCTATGTAATTTGTCGAATCTACAACCATCACGTTATTAACACAACAATCTAACCAACTGAGCTAATTGGGCATAAGTTTTATGCACGTTATAGATCGTTAGCTCCTAATCCAGTCAATCGAGTTTCGTTTGCATAACTTTATGCATAATAAACTTAAAAAAGTCATTATCTTTTAAAGTTCATAGTGTTTTAACTCGTATCATGAAAAGATATAATTAAAAATAAATGAAATTAGCACATGGAGATGTCAAACCTGCAACCTTCACGATATTAGCACATCGCTCTAACCAACTTAGCTAATAAGCCATAGGTTTTATGCACATTGTAGATTGATAGCTCATGATTTAATAAATCGAGTTTAGGTTACATAATTTTTTGCATGATAAACTTAAAACTTTAAGTCATTATCTTTAAAGTTCGTAATGTTGTAACCCCGTATCATGAAAAGATATTATTAAGAAGAAATGAAATCGGCCCATGCAGGTGTCAAACCAACGACCTTCACATTATTAGCCCGACATTCTAACAAACTGAGCTAATAGGCCATAGGTTTTATGAACATTGTAGATCGATAGCTCCTCATTCAGTCAATCAAGTTTCGCTTACATAATTTTATGCATAATAAACTTAAAACTATAAGTGATTATCTTTTAAATCTAGTATCATTAAATATATCATTATTGAGAAGGAATGAAATTAACCATGCAAGTGTCAAACCTGTAGTAGCTCCTAATATAGCCAATCGAGTTTAGGTTACATAATTTTATGCATAATAAAACTTAAAACTCTTTAATTTCAAGTCATCATGAAATTAGCCCATCCAACCTTCATGTTATTAACTCGACGTTCTAACCAACTAATCTAATAGGTCACAAGTTTTATACTCATTGAAGAGTAGTAGCTCCTAAACCAGTCAATTGAGTTTAGGTTACATAATTTTATGCATAATAAACTTAAAACTTTAGGTCGTTATCTTTTAAAGTTTGTAGTGCTTTACCCCCGTATCATTAAAGATATCTTTGAGAATTAATTAAATTGACCCATCCAAGTGGCAAACATGCTACCTTCGCACTTAATTAGCGCGACGTTCTAACAAACTGAGCTAATGGACCAAAGGTTTTATGCAACTTGCAGATCAATAGCTCCTAATCTAGCCAATCACTTCATTTTAAAACATTATATTTAAAGTTCGTAGTGTTGTAACCCCGTATCATGAAAAGATGTTTTTAAGAGAATTAATGGTATTGTCCCATGGTAAAAGGGAGGTCCATCACTTCATTTTATAAGCCCACTTGAACTGTTTAAAGTCATTCGAAAAATACATTTTTTGACGGCTCTAGGTTAATATTTTGGCTGATCCGGCTTGGGTTTGATACGTTCGGACACTTTCTTCTTTCAACTTTTCAGAAGCTTAAATTAGTATGACTATCTTTTGCCTAGTTAAATTTTTAGAATCGAGTTTAAATTATTAATGTACCGGTAGGTTTAGTTAGTTTATATACTTATGGGTAAGTTTAAATTACTTTATACAAAAGTAGGTGAGTTAATTTCCATAATAAAATTTTAATTTATGGTTGTTGGACTTCTTAGGGAAAATTAAAATTTAGAGGCCAGCATTAAGCTAACGTCAAATGGTTGTAGCTGCTTCAAAGGCTAACCAAGTAAGTGGCCTTACCATCATTTGGTTATAATTGTGTGTTGTATGATGACACGTACTCGTGGCTTTGCAAATTGTAATAGCCCAAGCTCATCGCTAGCAGATATTGTCTTCTTCGGATTTTCGAGATTACCTTACGTTTTTAAAACGCATAGAGAAATTTTCACTCCCTTATAAAGAATGTTCCCCTCTCCAACTGTTGTGGGATCTCACAATCCATCCTCTTTCGAGACTCAGTATCCTTGTTGGTACTCGTTACTTTCTCCAATCAATGTGGGATCTCACAATCCAACCCCTTTCAAGCCCAAGCATCCTCGCTAGCACATCGCCCGATGTCTGGCTCTAATACTATTTGTAACCGTCCAAGCCCACCACTAGTAAATATTCTCCTATTTTGACTTTTCCTTTGGGGCTTCTGCTCAAGGGTTTAAAATGCTTTTTGCTATGGAGAGATTTTTACACCCTTATAAATAATGATTTGTTTCCCTCTCCAACCAATGTGAGATCTAAAAATGCATTTGTCAACTACTAAATGAAAATCAATGCATACACTGTTATTCGTTCTCCCCAGTACACCACTCAGTGTCTGGCTCTGATACCAACATTAACACCCCTAATTTCTTACCTTAATTAGAGGTGTCAAACATGCATGCCTTAATTAACATATGCGGACAATGAAATGATACATTTTCAAATGAAGTCATAGACTTACACATTTAATTTAAAACAAGAAAGTAAGAAATAACGTAGTTTTAAAACATGAAAAAGTTTTGTGTATATCCCCTAGGGTCGAGACTTTATCCAAAGTACATGTGTAAGCTTGTGAGTGCAACAGCCCACCACTACTCGTATGGTAGTGTTTCCTTTTGTTATCTTATGTAAACCTAGAAAGAACTCCATGACATAATCTCTAAGTTGTTGAACCTTTGAGTACCCATCAGATTCACTAACCAACGGTTTGGGCATATCCTTTAACAACTATCTATGTGACCTACCACATTGAAGAACTTAACCAACTTGGGATTCACTCACTATGCATAAGTAATTTAGTGTGGTATTCACATTAAGGATGAGGAAAATAATCTCATGTTCGTTTGGTAAATATGAATTTGGATACTTACTTTTTGAGTTGTCTTAATACTCTAACTAGTCATCTCTTCATAACATCATTAAATCCTACTTACCTTCATATATCATCTAGTACATCCTTATACTATAACTAAGGCCAGCAAATTCCTTAACTTTTGAAATCTCTTCTCACAAACTCTTTATAAGTGCGAGTTGTGATTGCATGTATTGAATGAGTTAAACTCAAAACTTTTCAACAAACCTTCTACCTTGTCAAAGCTAGGAAACTTACAACTTTATATCTCTAAATAAGTCTAGACAAACTACAATTTGTTCCTCCTTTAAAATGGTTCACCAGACCATATTCTATAATATTCAATGTCTAAGGAAAATACTTTTGTTCAACCAAGACTCTACATCGGAGAGTTTGGTATAACGCTCATTATATAGAGGTATCAAGTTTGCTTAAGGGCTCATCTTGTTATCTTTTTTGTCTCTGATTAGCCTCCTATAATCGATATGAACACTATTATAAAACAAGTTTAGAAACCTTGTTAAATATCTAATTCATAAAAATTACTTGAGCTATGGGAAATTAGTGAGCCCACCAACATCACTCTAACTCACACAACTATGTCGAACTCCGAGAAAACCTTTTAACCTTGCCTTATTGGTTCATATGCTTGAGGGAACCCTTGTTTCTACATGTATGCATGTTTTTTTTTTCTTTTCAATAACTATCTGGATCAACTCTTAATGTTCAATATATCGTCATGTGTGTCCATTATTTCCTCTTAACGACTAGAGATATTGCTCTCTAAAGCAAATGTTGAGGAGTGTGAAGTCGTGACTTAGTAGCTCATGTGTCTATGGCAGGGTCTACCTTAACTCTGCCAAGTTGTCCTGGCCACTAAAAAAAATCAAGTAGATTCAAGCTTCATATCTCGTGTGGGTATTAATGTTCGAATAACTTAGATACAACATTCAACCTTATTTCAAACCTTCCTAATTTCTTAGAGTTCATACCTTAAACACGTTCTAATTTCCTTCCAAAAAGTGTTACCCTTTAGAGCTATACTATTTTATACAAATCAGACTACTCAAACTATTAATTACTCCTTATACTAATAAACTTTACACATTTTACAACTATTAATTACTCCTTAACAATAAACACATTCAACAATAAACACATTCAACAACTATTAATTACTCCTTAAATCAAAGTTCCCTAAAGGTATATAATACACATATTCTGTACAAGTTAAAGTAGTACACACTATTCTTACAAGTCAAAGTCAAAGTCAAAGTACAATATGTACCTGTACCCTTTCTCTAGAGGGAGGTACTGTTTCGCGAGACAGGATCACACATGCTTTACACATCTTGTCTAATACCCAGTGTTCGATAAACCAACAACGAGGAAAAACAACAAAAAATAACACAATGCAAAATAAATGGATTTTAGCGTTTTTGAATTCTAAGCAAAAAAATTCTCAAGAGCTAATCGTATTTTTAAATCATTTTTATACTTCTTTAGAGGAAAAAATAAATTGAAATTTCCGGGAGAAGACGTTAAGAGGAGCAAATCACAATTGTATAAACTGTCAGTATTGAATCTTATGGAAGAATATAAATCGAAGTTTCCTTTATCGGAAATTGAATTACGTCAGCTACAACAGAAAATAGAAGATGACAGTATGAAGTTCGACGAGAGTTCAATATATAATGCTGTTCCTAACTTTATTAAAATCTTAATACAGAAGGATAAATTGAGTGCAAAGGATTATATAATTGAGAAATTAGCTAAGGATGATGACATAAAAATGCTTGAAGAGTTCGGTCAATATACTCTAGAGGCATTAATTATTCACGTTCTGGGAATTGTTTTCAACACATATGAAAGTATGGTTCGTGCAGCTTCTTTAATTACTCTTCTGTACGTACACATTCTAGGTTATTAAAATCCCACTCCTCTAAAAAGAGCATTTCTAATGTTCATATGTCTGATAAAATAGAAAAGTCTGAGACTTTTTCCTTCGGTGTCTTCTTACTCGAGTTTATGGAGGAGCGGGGATTGGTAAGTTCTATTACAATGGAATCCTTTGGTAGTGGTGTTAAGAAAAAGTCGAAAGGTGGCTATTATTATGAAAGCAATCTATTCATTGTCTGTAATTTTGATGTTACTTTACTTCCGATCAAGCTCAACCTTCCTATGATATGCCCACCTCTTGATTGGATGAGTGCGTGTCCGCCGAATCAATCTCCTAGATATCTCTCAGATCTATCAAGGGGTTACCTAAGTGGACCGACTGGTGAGATTTATGATCGTTACCGCTTATTAAGTTCTGGTGACCTAAATCACTTTTATATATATATAGATTATTCTTCTTATTATAAGAATGATTACAAGTCTATGTGTAAAGTCATGAATGCGCTGCAGCGTCAGCCCTTTACAATCAACAGTGATTGGTTGAACCATTTAATGGAAAATGAAGACTATTTTGTTGACGATGGTCTTCTTATGCCACAATTTCTGGAAACGATGAATATCAGAGATGTTAGCCCCATTCTTAGAGATTTCCACATGAAGGATGAGGTAATATACAATGAATTTTCCTTTAACGATTTGTTACATACATTGATTAAGACTATCCAGCGTTCACGCTATGAACGATTAATTCTCAATCTCGCAAGAGCCTACGATGGCTATAAATTTTACCTACCCGCCTTTCTTGACTTCAGAGGTAGAATTTATCGCTGTGGTATTTTGCATTTTCACGAGTGTGATCTTGCACGAAGCCTGATTGTGTTTGCTGATCATAATCATCAGAAGGAGGAGATAAAGTGTAATTCTTATATAAGAGATGAAATTAGCTTATCAACATTCTTCCATTTTAAGTCTTTCAACTCAATGGTTGAAGCAGTGGATTTTATCAACAATTTTAATAACAAAGACAATAAAATTATATCTCAAAACATAACGTTGGCTAAACGGCCTTTTCAGTTTACAGCCAATATTTATGCAATGCTAAATCACAAATTTCAGTTTTTAAAAGACTTTGTCCCTATTACCCAGGATGCTGCATCAAGTGCATATCAGATTATGAGTTACTTTTTATTGGATGAGAGCCTGGCTGAGAGAACAAATCTCTTCCTATCTCTGGATAATCCAAATCAAATCCAAGATGTTTATTTGTACTTCCTCGCTGAGCTCAAGGAGTTCATGAAAGCAGAACTTGATCCAAATTTATGTTCGGTTGTTTGCAAACACCTCTCTCGTAAGATTGTTAAATCAATCTTTATGCCAATTATCTATGGAAAAACTGTAATGAGCACATCAACCGATCTGATGGTACATTTCTCTCAACACCTTACGAGTAAGGAATGCTTCAATGTGGCCTCTGTCTGCTTTAAGTTCTTCAAAGAAAAATATCCAGGAATGGAATGCCTGATCAGGTTGATACGTCTTATAGGCTGGGTCGCGTCTTCTAGGGATAGTGCTGTTAAATATAATGTTAGTTACTTTACAAGTGTTTAGGATTATATGAAAATGGAGTCAACTTATATATGGGTATATGACCGACTTCATAAGAAGAGGCGTCGGGTTACTCTCAAAGTGTCTTCTTCTAAGAGAGATCGTTGGAAGACAGAGTTCTCTACCTTCGTCAATTTCATCCATCAGAAGGATGCCTTTATTGCTATGAAAGTAGTTGAAGAAATGCTGAATTGTAATGCTCCTATATACACTGTCCACGACAACTTTATAACAACTGTTGAGAAAAGCCGATTTATTCCAATGGCTTATATCGAAGTCTTTCGTAGCTTAGGCCCTCCACTTTCAATCATTAACAAGTTCATCTATATAAATGTTATTGAGAATCTTAAATGTATAAATTCATTTGATTATGAAAATCATGTTATTTCCAAGGAATATCTTACTGAATTTTTAATTAAAAATATTCCTGAGAATATAAGTAAGCAGAACCAGATTCTTTGGGATAAAAAGATAAATGAAATAGTCACTTGTTACAGTCACTATGTGAAAAAAGTGTGCGGTGAAAATAATAGTGATTATGAATCATGGAAATCACATGAGGAAAAGTGGAATCAATTTTCATATAAATTGAAGAATTCTTTCTGCGTCCATTATTGATAATGAATAAAAAAAGAATGATGGCGTACAAAAATAAAACTATCAATGCTACTACTGAACATTTATTGAATCGCTTATTTCAAAAGATAGAACGAACTGCATACCATGAACCTCATCCTGGTTTAATAATAGCATCATATTACTTCAATGAGCCATACCCTCTTGTTAACGAGATTGCGCTACTTAGTCTTACAACCATGGATCTCTTAAACCAGTTAGCTTACCCTTCCTTATCAGGTTACGGTAAGTTCACAATTTCCTTAACCATGAAGCGCTCTTTCGGGGAGGAGATCACATTTACGCTTTGTCAGGCTATACCCCTCACTTATATGGATTGTAAGTTAATTCCAAAAAGTGATGTCTATGCTCATATATCTCGATATATTCAGAAATATGCTGAAGTATACGACGGAGATTATATAGTTTGACTCATGATCCGAGTCTATATGGACAGCAAAAAGAAGGAAGAGGATAGGCCTTCTCCCTCTAAGGAGGAGAGATATAACACACTTTCTTCAATCATTGAAGGAAAATTGAGTGAGATCGAGGAGCCTATTACTGCAAGAAAGATCAAACATGGTACGCATAGTCGCTATCCAACCCATATGACAGCACTCAAACCACGTAGGAGTGAGCTGAAATCATTCATAGAACAGGAAAATTCAATTGCCTTAGTTCGTTTAATATTAATTTCATATATTTATTGGTTGTTTTAGAACTAAGGCAATTGAATTTTCCTGTTCTACACATTGTGAAAAAAGGAGTTAATCCTGATAAGGCATGTTGGGTAATAGGCTTTCCCACTCAAGGAGTTAATCCTCATAAGGCTTGTGGGGTAATAGGAATTCCAACTCAAGGAGTGAATCCTCATAATTGAATTCTCAACAGCGTCTACGCAGGTTGATAACTCGTCAGAGTAAGTTATTATAATCCCCTTCCTATGGATGGGTAGTAGTTGAATATAAAGCAGCTAACTGGCCTTGTAATTCGATTAGTGAATCCTCTGAAGTTATGTGGGTAATTGTCACTGCTTCTTATACTGAAAATGTCCAAAGTGTTCACCATCATTTCATTATCTACGGCTTCAACGCAGGTTGATAACTCTCCATAGTTAGTTATTATAATCCCCTTCCTATGGATGTGTAGTATTTGAATATAAAGCATCTAACAGTCCTTGTAATTCGATTAGTGAATCCTCTTAAGTGATGTGAGTAATTTGCACTGCGTATTATACAGAAATTGGGAAATCCGGTCCCACTCCAAAAAGAGGATTAGGCACCACTCCAAAAGTAGGATAGAAGGAGGATACGCTACCAGCTAAAGTGTTCTCTACGTCGTCTAGGCTGTTTGATAACTCACCGGAGTGTGTTATTCTAATCCCCATCCAATGGAAGGGTTGTAGTGGAATACAAAGCATCTAACTGTCCTTGTAATTCGCATCCCATGAATGTTAAAGAGGATAACTCACCCGGTATTATTATCGTGGTCTCTAGGATGTAATGTGTGATCAAGTCTCCTTCAGCATCAGAGTAGTCGGGCGTAAAAGCATGGTTCCAACTACCTTATCTGAAGAACGGCGTTAATAGAGTCAACGTATCGCTCTCAATCATATGAACGTATTATCTATCGTGGGATGATTTCATAAGTTATATCTAACTCATGCGCCACTTCCCTGAGACGTGACCGTGTTCTATATTGAATGATACTAGAGACCGAGCCTAATTATGTGAGTATGTATATGTTTATATAAAAATATGTCTTTTTGTGTGAGTGTGTGTAAAAGTTTATTAGTATAAGGAGTAATTAATAGTTTGAGTAGTCTGATTTGTATAAAATAGTATAGCTCTAAAGGGTAACGTTTTTGGGGGACTCCACACTTTCTGTTACCCTTTAGAGCTATACTATTTTATACAAATCAGACTACTCAAACTATTAATTACTCCTTATACTAAAAAGTACTCCACACTTTAGAGCTATACTATTTTACACAAAAGCTATATACAACAACTATTAATTACTCCTTCAACTAAAACTACAAACTAAACTTACTGGTAGAGTACTATAAACATATACAAACTAGAATTATACTCGGTATTTAACATTCATTAGAATGAGAATTACAAGCGTGAGATTAAACACAATCAGACGTTGTGAGACGGGGTGTTTCTTTGGTCTAAGTCTAAGTCTTAGGTAGACAGGATGTATTCTCATTTTGTTTTGAGGGTGCAAAGTGGGCGTACCTCCGTAGACATGATGTATTCTAATTTAGAGTGTGCTCCTAAATTGGGTACCTTCTGTCTTTGTCTTTACCTTCGGCGGACTAGATCTGGATACTAATGTATTCTCATTTTGATTGTGGGTTGATCGCCTAATACTCCATTCTTGATTGGTGGACCACGATAATAATCACGGGTGCGTTATCCTCTTTAACATTCATTGGATGTGAATTACAAGGCCATTTAGATGCTTTGTATTCTACTACAACCCATTCATTGGAGGTTATTAGAATAACACACTACG
>NW_019272092.1:73477-109816 GCF_002738345.1 Cucurbita maxima | reverse complement strand
ATGTTGGGTAATAGGCTTTCCCACTCAAGGAGTTAATCCTCATAAGGCTTGTGGGGTAATAGGAATTCCAACTCAAGGAGTGAATCCTCATAATTGAATTCTCAACAGCGTCTACGCAGGTTGATAACTCGTCAGAGTAAGTTATTATAATCCCCTTCCTATGGATGGGTAGTAGTTGAATATAAAGCAGCTAACTGGCCTTGTAATTCGATTAGTGAATCCTCTGAAGTTATGTGGGTAATTGTCACTGCTTCTTATACTGAAAATGTCCAAAGTGTTCACCATCATTTCATTATCTACGGCTTCAACGCAGGTTGATAACTCTCCATAGTTAGTTATTATAATCCCCTTCCTATGGATGTGTAGTATTTGAATATAAAGCATCTAACAGTCCTTGTAATTCGATTAGTGAATCCTCTTAAGTGATGTGAGTAATTTGCACTGCGTATTATACATAAATTGGGAAATCCGGTCCCACTCCAAAAAGAGGATTAGGCACCACTCCAAAAGTAGGATAGAAGGAGGATACGCTACCAGCTAAAGTGTTATCTACGTCGTCTAGGCTGTTTGATAACTCACCGACGTGTGTTATTCTAATCCCCATCCAATGGAAGGGTTGTAGTGGAATACAAAGCATCTAACTGTCCTTGTAATTCGCATCCCATGAATGTTAAAGAGGATAACTCACCCGGTATTATTATCGTGGTCTCTAGGATGTAATGTGTGATCAAGTCTCCTTCAGCATCAGAGTAGTCGGGCGTAAAAGCATGGTTCCAACTACCTTATCTGAAGAACGGCGTTAATAGAGTCAACGTATCGCTCTCAATCATATGAACGTATTATCTATCGTGGGATGATTTCATAAGTTATATCTAACTCATGCGCCACTTCCCTGAGACGTGACTGTGTTCTATATTGAATGATACTAGAGACCGAGCCTAATTATATGAGTATGTATATGTTTATATAAAAATATGTCTTTTTGTGTGAGTGTGTGTAAAAGTTTATTAGTATAAGGAGTAATTAATAGTTTGAATAGTCTGATTTGTATAAAATAGTATAGCTCTAAAGGGTAACGTTTTTGGGGGACTCCACACTTTCTGTTACCCTTTAGAGCTATACTATTTTATACAAATCAGACTACTCAAACTATTAATTACTCCTTATACTAAAAAGTACTCCACACTTTAGAGCTATACTATTTTACACAAAAGCTATATACAACAACTATTAATTACTCCTTCAACTAAAACTACAAACTAAACTTACTGGTAGAGTACTATAAACATATACAAACTAGAATTATACTCGGTATTTAACATTCATTAGAATGAGAATTACAAGCGTGAGATTAAACACAATCAGACGTTGTGAGACGGGGTGTTTCTTTGGTCTAAGTCTAAGTCTTAGGTAGACAGGATGTATTCTCATTTTGTTTTGAGGGTGCAAAGTGGGCGTACCTCCGTAGACATGATGTATTCTAATTTAGAGTGTGCTCCTAAATTGGGTACCTTCTGTCTTTGTCTTTACCTTCGGCGGACTAGATCTGGATACTAATGTATTCTCATTTTGATTGTGGGTTGATCGCCTAATACTCCATTCTTGATTGGTGGACCACGATAATAATCACGGGTGCGTTATCCTCTTTAACATTCATTGGATGTGAATTACAAGGCCATTTAGATGCTTTGTATTCTACTACAACCCATTCATTGGAGGTTATTAGAATAACACACTACGGCTTGTTATCAACCACCGTAGACGCCGTTGAGAATTAAATGTTGGTGAAAACTTTTGCGTATCCTTACATAAATCATACACTTTTGAGTACTATTTCTCTTTCTCTACTATCACAATTCTCTTGGGGTTCAGTTTCACTGGGAAGTGGCGCATTAGTTATATTTAACTTCTGAAATCATCCCACGATAGATAATACGTTCATATGATTTTGAGCGATACGTTGACTCTATTAACGCCGTTCTCCAGAGAAGGTATTGGAACCATAGTTCCTTTTACTATTATTATATTCTGGAGGAGACTGGATCTTCACTGGTTGAGACACCTGCACACAAATTGAACAGGCACTATAATTCTTGCCAGAAGAGTTATGCTGTCAATACCATGGCTGAGAATGAGAAGATAAACGGGTGATATACCACACCAATCCGTTGGAGTCGGCTACATGACGTCTGAGACTTCGTCTTGACCTTCGGGTTACTCTACATCATTGCTGACTTCGCAATGACAGATTCTTGCTTTAGGATAGGGGTTTATAGAAAAAGTACTCCCATTTGCAGTGGTGGTGTATCGGGAATACTTTAGCAGGTACCGTATCCTCTTTTTGGAGTGGTGGCGAATCGACTTTTTCGAGTGGTGGCTAATCACTTTTTCGAGTCGGAGGGAATTTTTCCAATTTCTGTATAATACGCAGTGCAAATTACCAACATCACTTCTGAGGAATCACTCCTTGAGTAGGAAAGGTAAAGGCAAAGGCAAAGGCAAAGCCTATTACCCACATTGCTTCTGAGGATTCACTAATCGAATTACAAGGACAGTTAGATGCTTTATATTAAAATACTACACATCCATAGGAAGGGGATTATAATAACTAACTCAGGCAAGTTATCAACCAGCGTTGACGCAGTAGAGAATTCAATTATGAGGATTCACTCCTTAGAACTGGAAAATTCAATTGCCTTAGTTCGTTTAAGGACAGAAGCCTATTACCCACATGCCTTATGAGGATTCACTCCTTGAGTAGGAATGCAAATTACCCCACAAGCCTTATGAGGATTAACTCCTAGAGTGGGAATGCCTATTACCCCACATACCTTATGAGGATTAACTCCTTGAGTGGGAAAGCCTATTACCCAACATGCCTTATGAGGATTAACTCCTTCTTTCACAAGGTGTAGAACAAGAAAATTCAATTGCCTTAGTTCGTACTGGCCACTAAAAAAAATCAAGTAGATTCAAGCTTCATATCTCGTGTGGGTATTAATGTTGGAATAACTTAGATACAACATTCAACCTTATTTCAAACCTTCCTAATTTCTTAGAGTTCATACCTTAAACACGTTCTAATTTCCTTATGTGATCTTGCATACTTACCCTTAAGGTCATAAATGAGTTTCTTAAAAAGTTTATTTAACCATTGAGGTCTTTTAGAATCTTGAAAACATTTTATAATTCTTATAGGGGTATGTTGATCATTTACCACCCAAAATCTTGGTTAAATCTGGAAATATTCCAATGGCCTTGTAACTTTGTATAAAATCTTTGAATCATGACATATTCAAATGGTCTTCTAAGTATGTTATAGAAGAGACAACTCATTGAATCCAACGACCAAATTTAAAATGGAGATCAGTTGCCCAGTAATTAGAGAGAATATGTATGGCATCAATTTTATAAAATTTACGAAAATCTAGAAGTTTTTTAACGTCGATTTAAGCTATCTCTATAAATCCTGAAGTAGGAGCTTTCGTTTGGAGCAAGAATCGAGCCAAGTCGAGCCTTCAACTGTGAGTTGTTATAGCCTCTGCGATTTTGGGTTTCTTACTGTCTGATTTCTTCCAAATTTGAGAGCCATAGTCAACCATTTTCCTTCAAACCTACTTTTGCACTTTCTAAATTAGAATATCCAAAAGTTTCGTGATGAAATAAAGTGTTGAAGGTGCCTCAAACACAACTTCTCAATTTGGTCCGTCTTTAAAGGAAGATGGTTGAAGCTCGAAAATTAAAAACGAGCCTACATGCAAATTTGTCAAGAAACTTATCATGTTCGATTTTTAAACCTCCAAATAATATTTACGTAGAAGACCACGAAGGTTAACAATGTTGGGTTTTATGTCCTAAAACTCATAGTTTGTAAACAAAAACATATTCTATTTTCAATAAAGTTATTATTGTTGTTTATTCAGTAAAAATTGTTATTGAATAAAGTGAACTTTACAATCATTAATTTAAATCCAATAAACTAAGAACACTCTGGCTATAGTAAGATTACTTGAACTTTATGTAGAGACATAAGAGTTGATCAAGTTCAAGTATATAGTCAAAATGATCTATAGTATAAGATTAAGGCTTAGTACCTTATTTTGGGGACACTATAGATGCGACCCACTTTTTTATATGATATAAACAATGTGATCACTAAAATTGTACATGTGAAGACATGTGAGTAAGGGTGTCCTATGCAATGAGTATTGCATAAGATCGGACCATGAAGAAAATCACTCACTTTATAATGTCGTTTACTGTTGAGACTGATTTTCTTTTCATTTGATGACCTAGGTAACTCGATCTTAATCCTGAGCTAACCATAAACTCCTGTTTATTCGGAATTATCCTTAGACTTGCATGGGTGAGAGTGACTCAAGTTCGCCGATTTAATAGGCCTCCCATTTCAAGGGTAAGACTGGGTAAATGGATGGGGACGTGGGGTGCAAGATGAAATTCACTCCTACCCACTTTTAGGGATAAAAGAGAGGTAGTTCCCTTAAGTACTGACTCCTGGTCTTGAACAAGGGGCCCCACCCTCTCATTGACCTGAGAGGGATCCGGTTTACTGGTTGGACAACAAACCAATTGTTCATTAGAGGATCAATGAGACATAAGAAACAAGAAGTAACTGTAGGGGTAAAATGGTAAATTGACTCAGCTCTAGTGAGGGGAGTGCAACTACTAGGCTATAGTGGAATGTCTTAGTAGTTAACGAATGTTGGTTAACAAGGTTAATGAGTTTAACAAGTTAATCTTGGATCGTTAGAGCCCATGATCTATAGATCCATTAGGTCCCTCTGCTAGCTCATATCGGACTAAATCATAGAACAGTGTGACGAGTGAGTTCGAAGTGTTGGAATTCAAATTAGAGAGAATGCGCTACATATATACGATATATTTAACCGCTTTTTTATTTATTTACGAATTAAACAAAAAGAGAGAATCTGAGATATTTATATAAGATTTAAATATCTTAATCAAATATGGGTTAAAATTAATTGGGATTGACATTTGAATTAATATTAAATATTCATTAAATAGTTTAATCATTCAAATTTAATATTACTTTGAGATTGGAAAAATCCATGTTAGTGAAATTTTGAGGTGTCAAAATTTGGTTTAACCAAACTTGCATACTTGCCAAATAAACCCCACAAATTTGAGTGGAATTTTGAGTGTCAAAATTTGGTTAACTCAAGCATGCATGCTTGCCACAAAATCCCAAACATTTGAGTGGAATTTTGAGTATCAAAATTTGGTGATCTCAAATTTGCATGAACATGCAAACATGACTCTATAAATAGAGTGATCATAATACATGTACAAAATCCCTCTCCAGTTTAAGTCACTCACCGAATTCCACAATCCCGTTCTAAGGCTGGAGGATAGTGGAGAAGACACTAGTGGTGGTTCGAAACCTATTCGTGAGGAAAATGAAATTTGAACTACAAAATGTTAGTATTCAAACTCATTAAGTTTTAATACTTATGAAGATGCTAGTTATCTACTATAATTGATGTTCTAAAAGTGCCTAAGATCCAAATTGCTTCCGCATGTGTTATATATATCTAATAGAGTTTCAACACATTAAAATCAATTACTTTAATAAAGGTAAAGTTGAGTTTTATATTACATAAATACTTTATATATATCTACATAGAGTTTCTAACCCATTAAAATCAATTTCTTTAATAAATGTAAAGTTGAGTTTTATATCTAGTATGTATGTGACTTTTACTTTTAAGTAGAGAAATATAGAAAAGGTCCCACCGAGATTTGAACTCGGGTTACTGGATTCAGAGTCCAATGTCCTAACCACTAGACCATGGGACCACAAATTTTTCAAGATTTGTTCGTCATAAATCTATGAACTTTAAAAAGAATAATAGTATCTTATTTGTTTCTTATAGATCTCTAAATTTTGAAAATGATTTGTGTCTTTGTTTTTAGTTTTGTATTTGATAGGGTTTCAGCCCAATAAAATCAATTAATTTATTAGAACATTTGTACAATTATTCAACCATTCTTCTTCACTCATTTTCATCCACTTTAATAAAGTTCACAAAAAGGTTATTTTGAAATAAATTTAACTTTAGAAAAAGATACTTATTTAATAAGTTTTTCCCCATCCATATTTTTTAACAGTTTATTTGAATATTCTAGGTGACATTATGGAAGTAAAAAAATCAAATTATTTGTGTTTACCCTATTTTTTTAAAAAAGAAGACAATAATGAAATCCATGTGCTACTTATTAATATATCAATGACTATTTAGATCCAAACAGTTACTTAGTGGGGTCGTTCTCAATTTGTTAATACAATCTCTAATAAATACAAAGTTAATAGTGAGAAAAGAAAAAACAACGAAAGTTATTCTCCAATGTGAGTTAGGTTGAGAATCTCAACTCGCATTCTAAGGACATGTAAATAAAATATAGATTGTCAAGACATAGATTATTAAAAATGGTCATACTAGACCTTTTCTTTAGGGTTGAAATAGCTACCATTTAATTAGGATGTACATTTGTAGGAATGTGAGGACAACTAAATTAATTTATTAGTGGGGGTTTGAATTTCTTATTTTTTGAGTTGCTAATTTTATTCTTCCTAAATTTGTTAGTTTGTAAGCCTATAAAAGTCGACCAAGTTGATTTGTTTGATAACACAATTGATTTCAGAGTTTTAGTTTGTGTGTATACAACATTTGGTATCAGAGCTACAATGCAAGATCTAATTCAAGAATTGTTTTTGATCCAATCCGTAGGAATCAATAGAAAAGGCAATTCCCTTATGATACACCAGATCCGGCTCGGTTATTGATAGAGTGAATAGATCTTCCATTTCTTGAAATCTCTCTTCTGATTCAAAATCGTGGTGTAACGTGTATCCCCTCCTGTTCCGGTCATGGAATAGATGAAATAAATAAATAAATGGATTTTTATTCAAGAATGAAATCTTATTGGAACTGTCCATATCTAGTTCATCCTTCGGAACCATATCACATCCCGGATCTGATGAAATAGGATGAATTGAGACGGTATTTTGTAAATACGTAATTATCTTGAATATATTAACTATTTCTTTATTTTCCGATCGCCTGGAAGGGAATTGTGAGAAGAAGAAACTGCAGCCTTTTTTCTTGAATAGTGAGTTGAAAGAGATTCAAAATATGGCAGCGGAAACCAATTTCGTTCTACCAACAATTCCTAAGTTTGATGGCCACTATGATCATTGGTCTTATGCTTATGGAAACTTTCTTCGTTGAAAGGAATATTGGTCCTTGGTGGAGACCGGAATCCCTGTCGTAGCCAAAGGAAAAGAGATTATCGAAGCACAACAAACACAATTGCATACCCTGAGTTGAAAGACTTGAAGGTCAAGAATTATTTTGTTCTAAGCCATTGATCGAACTAGTATGGGAACGATCTTAATAGAGATGCTGCAAAACAAATTTGGGACTCTATGAAGTAGAAGTATCAGGGTTCCACAAGAGTCAAAAGAGCACAACTCTAAGCTCTTACGAAAAACTTAGAAGTCTTACAGATGAAAGAAGGTGAGAGTGTTTGTGCATATTTCACTTGAAGTCTCACCATTGTAAACAAGATGAAAATTCATAGCGAAACATGAAACAAATAGTGATTATTGAAAAAATCTTAAGATCAATCACCTCAAGATTTGACTATATTATATGTTTTATTGAAGAGTCTAATAACTTAGACACTTTAACAATCGATGAATGAGTAAGTGATGAACAAGAACTAAAGGTGACATACGATTATAGATTCGATGGAAGAGGAGGTGATCGAGCTCACGAAGCTTTTCAAGGAAGAGGTAGAGGAAGAGGAAGATGTAGGCATTCATTCAACAAAAGTACAGTTGAGTGTTATAAATGTCATCAGTTAGAACACTTTAGATATGAGTGTCCTCAATTGGAAAAAGAAGCCAATTATAATGAACTTGGGGATGAAGAGAAATGTTGCTGATATCCTATGTTGAGCTCAATCAATTTAGGAGGGAAGATGTTTGGTTCCTTGATTCGAGGTGTAGCAATCATATGTGTTCAAACAAGGAATGGTTCTCAGATTTTGACAAGGAGTTCCGACAATCTGTGAAGCTTGAAATAATTTCAAGATGGCAGTGTTAGGAAAAGATAACATTAGATTGCAAGTTGTTGGCGTTAAGGTAATCACTGATGGTTTTTATATACCCAAGTTTAAAAACAATCTATTAAGTCTTGGATAATTGCAACAAAGAGGGGTATCTATTTTTATATAGCATGGAGATGCAAATTCTATCTTCCCAATAAGGGACTTATTCTGCAAACAACAATGTCTGCAAATAAAATGTTCATATTACTTGCAAGACTCATGTGGCAAACCGCCACTTGCTTCCAAACAATTATAGAAGACAACATTCATATTTGGCACCGCAGATATGGACATCTATGTTTCAAAGGTTTGAGAACATTGCAACATAAACAAATGGTTAGAGAGTTACCCCAGTTGAAAACATCGTCTAAAATATGCATTGATTGCATGGTGGGAAAGCAACATAGGGATGCATTTCCAAAGAGAAGTTTATGGAGAACAAGACAAAGGCTGTAACTGGTACATGCAGACGTCTGTGAATCCATCAAAACTATTTCCAACAGTAATAAGAGGTATTTTATAAGTTTTATTGATGATTACCGTCGCAATGTGTGAATATATTTTCTTGCTGAAATAAATCTTGTTGATAAAGAGATTGGAGATTTTGTTCGTTGTCTACCCATAGATAGGGATGGAGAGTACACCTCTCACGAGTTCAATAGTTTTCGCAAAATTAATGGTATCAGTAGAAAACTGCAGCTACACTCACCAATAAAATAGTATAGCAAGTCTAGCAGAGCGCAAGAATAGAACAATCATGAACATGATTAGAAGTATATTATCAGAGAAAAAGTTCCAAAGAATTTGTGGCCAGAAGCAGTAAACTGGACATTGCACATGCTCAATAGAAGTCTTACAGTGGTAGTGAAAAATATGACTTCAGAGGAGGCTTGGAGTGGCACAAAACCTAATACTAATTATTTTTGAGTTTTTGGATACATTGACCGTGTTCATGTATCAGACGATAAGAAAAAGAAGTTAGATGATAAAAAAATTTCAGTGTGTGCTACTAGGGATGAGTGAAGAGTCTAAAACATATAGACTCTATGATCTAGTGTCCAAGAAGATAATTGCAAGCAGAGAGGTGATTTTTGCAGAAAACAAATGTTGGAATTGGGGTAAAAATAACGAAGAAGTTAGACTTGATACCCACGAATGGAAAGATAGTAATACTGAAGGAAGCGAACATGATCAAAGTGAGGAAGAATCTGAAGAGGAGGTGATAGTAGACGAAGAAGAAGGGAAAGCTAATATATCTTCCAATGAGCCATCTAAATCAAAATTTTCAACATCTGAAGAAAGCACACCCGAAGTGAGGAATAGAAGAGCACCATTATGGATGGAGATTATGCGAGCAAGGGAGAATTTTCTGAAGAAGCTGAGCTCGACAATTTAGTTCTATTAACCTCAACTACAGATTCGACTACCTTTGAAGAAGCTGTTCAAAGTTCAAAATGGCGAGTTACAATGGACTTGGAGATAGAAGCCATCGAACGAAATGAGACTTGGGAGTTGACAGATTTTCCTAGAGGAATGAAGAAGATTGGAGTAAAATGGGTTTTCAAAATCAAACTCAACGAAAATGGGGAAGTTGACAGTGTAAGGCTACGTTTGTGGCAAAAAGTTATGCACGACAACATGGTATAGACTATTCCAAGGCATTTGCACTGTGGCTAGGTGGGATAGTATTCGAATGATAATTGCTTTAGCAGCCCGGAATAGTGGGAACGCATATCAGCTTGACGTGAAAAGGGCTTTCTTTTATGGAGAGTTAAAAGAAGCCAACTTTCGAGCAACCACAAGGTTATGAGAAAAAATGTCAAGAATACAAGGTATACAAAATGATGAAGACATTATATGGTCTTAAAGAAGCCCTACGTGCATGATTTAGTCGACTTTAAGAACAATTTATCGAAGAAGGATTTGAGAGGTGCAACTGTGACCTTAATTTATTCATACAAATAGGAGATAGAGGTAAAATTTTGATTGTTAGACTATATGTTGACGATCTAGTTTTTACTAGTAATGATTAGAGCATGTTTGTTAAGTTCAAGAATTTTATCAAACTTCAATTTGAAATGACAGATTTGGGAAAAAATGAAATATTTTCTAGGGGTAGAGATTTTACAAAATCTGGAAGACATTTATATTAGTTAGAGAAAGTATGCAAAAGATGTTTTGGACTAATAGTTTGAAAAACCATGTTGTTTCTGCGGTTAGACTCACACCGGATGAATTTAATGTATCTAATTGCAACAAGGTTGGATTTATTGTATGCAGTGTCTCTGATTTGTAAATTCATGGCCAAGAAGATAATTGCAAGCAGAGAGGTGATTTTTGAAGAAAACAAATGTTGGAATTGGGGTAAAAATAACGACGAAGTTAGACTTGATACCCACGAATGGAAAGATAGTAATATAGAAGGAAGCGAACATGATCAAAGTTGGGAAGAATCTGAAGAGGCGGTGATAGTAGAAGAAGAAGAAGGGGAAGCTAATATATCTTCCAATGAGCCATCTAAATCAAATTTTTCAACATCTGAAGAAAGCACACCCGAAGTGAGGAATAGAAGCTCACCATTATGGATGGAGATTATGTGAGCAAGGGAGAATTTTCTGAAGAAGCTGAGCACAACAATTTAGTTCTATTATCCTCAACTACAGATTCGACTACCTTTGAAGAAGCTGTTCAAAGTTCAAAATGGTGAGCTACAATGGACTTGGAAATAGAAGCCATCGAACGAAATGAGACTTGGGAGTTGACAGATTTTCCTAGTGGAATGAAGAAGATTGGAGTAAAGTGGGTTTTCAGAATCCAACTCAACGAAAATGGGGAAGTTGACAGTATAAGGCTACATTTGTAGCAAAAAGTTATGCACGACAACATGGTATAGACTATTCTAAGGCATTTGCACCTGTGGCTAGGTGGGATAGTATTCGAATGATAATTGCTTTAGCAGCCCGGAATAGTGGGAATGCATATCAGCTTGACGTGAAAAGTGCTTTCTTTTATGGAGATTTAAAAGAAGCCGTCTTTCGAGCAACCACAAGGTTATGAGAAAAAATGTCAAGAATACAAGTTATACAAATTGATGAAGACATTATATGGTCTTAAAGAAGCCCTACGTGCATGATTTAGTCAACTTTAAGAACACTTTATCGAAGAAGGATTTGAAAGGTGCAACTTCGACCTTACTTTATTCATACAAACAGGAGATAGAGGTAAAATTTTGATTGTTAGTCTATATGTTGACGATCTAGTTTTTACTAGTAATGATGAGAGCATGTTTGTTAAGTTCAAGAATTTTATGAAACTTCAATTTGAAATGACAGATTTGAGAAAAAATGAAATATTTTCTAGGTGTAGAGATTTTACAAAATCTTGAAGACATTTATATTAGTTAGAGAAAGTATGCAAAAGAAGTTTTGGACTAATAGTTTGAAAAACCATGTTGTTCCTGAGGTTAGACTCACACCGGATGAATTTAATTTATCTAATTGCAACAAGGTTGGATTTAATGTATGCAGTGACTATCATTAGTAAATTTATGGCAAATTCAACAGAGTTGCATTTGCAAGCTACAAAAAGAGTGTTGAGATACTTAAAAGGTATTGTAGATTTGAGAGTTTTTTATTGGAAAAGGGGTAATGGAGAGTTGATAACATATACTGACAGTGATTATGAAGGAAATATATAAGGCAGGAAAAGCACTTCTAGTTATGTGTTCTTACTAGTGATGGAGTTGTTTTTTGGTCTCAAAAAAATAACTTGTAGTTAATTTGTTACTACTGAAGCAGAATCTGTGGCAGCCGCCTCTTGTGCTTGTCATGGGGTGTGGATGAGGAGAGTTTATGAAAAACTATGTTATTTGATAACAGTTACACGATTAAGCTATCCACGAATCCAATCATGCATGGACGTAGTAAACACATTGATTTTTGGTTTCATTTCTTGCGTGATTTAACCAGAGATGGAGTTATTGAGCTGAAGCATTGTGTCACACAAGAACAAGTTGTAGATATTATGACAAAACTACTAAAGTTGGACGCGTTCATAAAACTACATGAGTCAATGGGTATGTGTGTAGTACCACGAGTAAACTGATGGTGTCCACTTCTCTAGGAATGTGGAATGTTACGAGTTTATTAGAATCTTAGATCACTAAATTAATTAGTTTGTAAGTTGATAATAACATATTTTGCACATATGTACCTTGAATATAAAAAGAGAATTAATAAGAGAAGATAAACATGAACTTTGGACATTTAGGAATGTGGAATGCTACGAGTTTGTTAGAATCTTAGAACCACTAAATTAATTAGTTTGTAAGTTGATAATATCATATTTTGCACATATGTTATTACATAATGGAATGTAAGTTTTAGTTGAAGTTATTACATAATGTAAGTTTTAGTTTGATAGTTTCAGTTTAGTCACACATCTTGAACACAAAATTAGAACTATTGATGCTTATGGGCCATGTTGGATTACTTTTATGTTGTATGAATGACAAGTGTCTTGTAGCCCTTGTTAATATGTGTTGTTCTATGTGACACTTTATATTATGATGTGAATTATACTTTGCTGTGAATCTACGTTATGATATGGATGATATATAATGCATAAACCTCTATATATTACACCATGCATATTATGTTAACATGTTCACACTATGCCTATGAGACATTGACAAGCCATGTAGATTAACCATAAAAGATATGTTCCGTATACGTATGCATGTCTCATAGGAACACTATGTCATAAAAAGAATGGATGTATGATTTGCATCATAATTATATATCATAATTCAAAACTGTGAGACCTCATGCATTTTGCATGTCACATGTATCGAGATACTTAGTTGTTATGATTAGTACACATGTGTACACTTCCTTATTTTGTACACGATGATATTATGCATGCTCATTTCCCTTTGTGGCTTCCGACAATGTGGGTGTACACTAACCTACAGTCAGACCCAGTGGTATGTATATGAGCTCACTTAGTGGGTCCATGTATGTATATGTGGTGTGAATAGAGAAGTACTACACATCAAACTTTACTCGAACTTGAAGTAGAGAATAAAGTCATGATGTCTTATGAAAAGATAGGTCGCACCATGATTGTATGTGATTGCATTTTAATTAAAACCTAACAAATTAAACTAACCAACATTTTTACTTATATTCACTATCACATTAAAATTTTCAACGCTTTTGAAAAAAAAAATTCAAAATCAAATACATCTTTTTACCTTTCTCTAAAAATTTGACCCAATGTGATCAATAAAAAAAGTTAGCATTTTAATCATTCATATGTTGCAAATTGGCTCGTACAATATTAAGTTCATTATAAGGGCTTCGCTTTGATTTGATATCCTACCATTCTTAAATATGGTACCCAAGCTTGTTGTAGCCATGATCGAGAGCCCAATAACTCTTAATCTTTGGTCTCGATGTTTATCCATGAGATCATCAACAGTAGTATTTATTTCTCTTTTAATACGACCCAGAGAAGTTTATAAAAGAATCGTTTCGACAACTTTACACTTCAAGAGTAAAAAATTCTACCGATTATATCGTTTGTTTTAACGTTCTTTCTCTCATTACACATTCCACACAATGAAGAAAACGTCCTAACAATTAAGAAGAAAAAGAACCAAGGAAGAGGTGACTATTTTCAAGAGATGGTCGTATTCTCACCATTAAAGTAGAAGACATTCTACTTTTCCCAATCCAAATTGTATCAAAACTCTCTCCTCTTTCGGACACCTTCTCCGTATCCTTAATGTTTTTCCTTCTCACTAACCTCGAAGTTAAAACTAAACCCACCAAAGCTAACCTACTATTCGTTAGCACACTGAATTAGCACAGATCAAACGACCACGTTTAGCTACTATGGGTAAGTAAACCTATAATTTTTCTTATAATATTTTAGTTATTTGAAACAATGATCGTACTCATCTCAAAATCTTTTGGAAATATCAAAATAGACTTCAAGAAAGTAACCAATTGTAGGATTGGGTCTAAAAATGTCAAATAGGGTTAAAAACTGGTATCCTTAGTCGAAAGTGCCAAATAGAAGTCGTGGAGCAAAGTCGAATAAAATTTTAGGCTCGAGATTGGGTAAGGAAGTCAGAACGTTGGATTTTCGAACCCTCTAAGATTTGAGAGTTTAGGCCCTTACGAACCAAACAATCACCATAAACGGGATTAGGGGGAGAAGGAGACTCAAAAATGGAGGAAAGAGGAGGAAAAAGGACGTCGAAATGACGTGACTGAGGAGAGAGAGAGAGTCACCAAAAAATTCTCTAGTAATCGGGGTGAGGGAGACGAAGTCCGACCCGAGATCCAACTCACAACCCAAAACCCACAGGAAACCCTAATCGAGGTGAGGTGTCGATAAGATGAAGTCCACCTAGTCGGACCCAAACTCGAATACCTGCAACCTCATTATAGCCAAGCAACCCCATACCTAGTTTGATCTAGTAACATAAAATACAAAGCTTCAGCCCAACAATGCAATCAGATACTCTCTAGCAACTAGTCCAATAGTCTGGTTCCTTTGTGCTTGGCCCAAAAACCCACATTCAAACCAAAAAATACGCTGAACACAACCCAACCAATTATCCACTACACAAACCTGTGTGCCCACATGAACATTCAAGACTTGTGCCTCGACCCACTTCGTGACCTGCTCATGTGTGAATATCCCTCAACAACAAGGTCACTACTGCATACACCAGCCCCTTCGGCTCAGCTTCTCATAATTCTAGTCTAAAAAACGATATATTTGGCTCGATTTGACATTTTTAACACGAACCTTTACGTTTTTTACCTTTCCGAATCTGATTTTTTTTAATATAGGTCATTATGAGTCAGTGAATAGAGGACCCAGTGGACAGTTTCTCTAAATCCTAAGATGAAGGACAGTTATGTCAAGGACGCCAATGTATTCCAGTAATGAAGGAATTAAGGAGGTTATGTATTCCAATGGTGGGGGAATTAAGGAACGAGATATTGACAAAGGCTCACAACTCATCATTTGCTATGCACTTAGGTAGTACAAAAAATCAGAGTGTCCTTGAGATTCGAGCGTAAGAGTAAACTTGAACAATACTAACTTTTGTAGAAGCTTGGAAAACCATGTTGTGGCCATTTTAAATCTCTAATGTGTTCAATTGATTTCAATAATGATAAGCTAATGTATTTTTATTTTACCTTTATTTGAGTTGTCAGAAGTGGGATCTGAACGCACACCCTCGATCCCGCATTGGTTGGAGAGGGGAATGAAGTACAACTTATAAGAGTCTTTAAACATATCTCTAGTAGACGTGATTTAAAATTGTGCTAACCGCGATATAATAAGAAATATGTTAAGAAATAGAAATAGAAAATAGAATTGGAAAAGTGTATGATCTTCATTCAGGTTTACCAGTTTAAATAGATACAAACTATCAACTAATACCTAAAAATAGAAAAAAAATATATAACCAACTAAATCTTGTAAATATATAAAATACACGATTACCTGGAATAGCACAGTTAGTTAGAGTGTGTGGCTGTTAACCACAAGGTCGAAGGTTTAAACCCTCATTCTAGTGTTGGGAATAAGCTTACCATGAATTGAAGGTAAATTAGAGGTGACTTGTTTGATTAATCCTTCTAGTGTTGGGAATAAGCTTACCATGAATTGAGGGTAAAAATTAGAGGTGACTTGTTTGATTAATTGTGAGCTCAGCGGCGGGAATAAGCTTACTATGAATTGAAGGTAAATTAGAGGTGACTTGTTTGATTAATTGTCGGCGCATGCCTAGTGACGGTTACAAGTGTCATACCTTTTGATTGTTATATTTGCTTATTATGTTATGACTTGTTGTAATGATGAGATATATATGTTATAGAATATCATATTGACACGTTATGTCATTGAGGAACGTGACATGATATGAAAGTATGGTATTGCATTGTACACTACCTTATTCATAGTTATATGCCATTATTTTAAACTATTGGGATCTAATTCATATTATATGTTCATGTGTACCGAAATACCTCCCCGTCATGATTAGTACGGACACGTACCTTACGACATTTATGTTAACAATGATGTTATGATACGATATTGTATACACCACAATACTATGTGCACTCCCTTCCCTCCATGGTATACCAACAGCGTGAGCGTATGCTAGTTGAAGCCCAAGTTAATGTTTGTGTATATAAGTTGTGAGTAGAGAAGTACTGCACATCAAATTCTACCCGAAACGAATATGAGACCAAGGCCATGAAATGATATTTTATGATAACCATGATTTCACGTGTTTGCATTACCCTATACTATTAGTGGGGTTACTTAATGAGTATTTCTTAAAATACTAAAGACATGTGCTGCTCTTATTTTTTAGGTAAATGCAAGGCACCTCTGCACAAATGACGATGTCGAGATGACGACCATGGGAATCAACGTACACAACACTAGTGAGATAGAGGGGTAGGATCAAACTTACAAAGACGGTTAACACCATGAGAATGAAGGAGAAGAAATAGGATGTAGAAAACGAGTTTTTCTACGAAGGAATGAAGAAAGGAAAATGCGTGGAAATGAGTGGAGAAGATGAAGTCCACCTGTTCGGACCCAAACTCGAATACCCGCAACCTCATTCTAGTCAAGCAACCCCATACCCAGTTTGGTATAGTAACTAGATACCCAACACCACAACTTGATACCCACCAACAACCAGTCCAGTAGTCTAGTTCCTCTGTGCTTTGTCCAAAAACCCACATTCAAGCCCAAATGCACAAAACACAGTCCAACCCACGGATCCACTACACAGACCTGTGCACCCACATGAACATTTGAGACCTGCGCCTCGAACCACTTCGAAACCTGCTCATATGTCATTGTCCCTCAGCGACAGGGTCACTATTGCATACACCGGCTCCTTCGGTTCGGCATTTCGGAGTCCTAGGCTAAAAAATGGCGTATTAGGCTCGGTTAGAAATTTTGATAACGAACTTTACATTTTTTGCCCTCCCAAAGCTTATTTTTACTCTAATAGAAATATTTAAGTGTAGTATAAAGTCTTATTTCTGAAGTTCAAGTTAAATTAGATTAGAAATGTAAATTACTAACGAAATGAGATGGACGTTTTAATAAGAAACAACTCCTGACAACACTTGGAGTAACTTCGAGAGACAAAATTCAAACGTACTTGAGTTTAAAGAAAATGTCGGCCAATACCAACCAAGTAAGTGGCCTGACTATCCTTGTGCTACCCCTATGATATTTTTAACAATAGGTTCTTAAGATCATTAGTTCCATGTGTTTGCATTCCTAGCCTCAATAGTGGGGTCAAGTATTCCTTAAAATACTCAAGCCTTGTGCTACTTCTATTTTAGGTAAGAGCTAGACACCCCTATACAACTGACGAGGACATCACAAATAGAGATAATGACACGTGCATAGAATAGTAGTATTTAATTTTCTTAGGCATAGGTTAGTATAGGGCATTTTTACTTTGATGTTTTAATGGTTTTAGTTACTATTTCTTTATGTTGTTTTAAAGACTCTTTCAAATGAGTAAATCCATGCCACTATTTTAAGATGAAGTTTAAATGCTTAATTTCGTATAAGACCATAGGATATGATGACGGTGGAAACTTTAGGCTAATAGAAATCTAGGGTCATTACCGTTGGTATCAGAGCTCTAAGTTATAGATTCGGTAGACTTGCCTAAGAGATAGGCTTGCAACGTTCCATGATTTCACAATCGATGTCATGTCACCATCAGGTATGTCTGGTATAAGATAAGATAAAGAAATGTCTTTAGTTGCATGTACTTTTTTTTGTTTACTAATATTGAATGTAATTTAGTATCAAATATGTGGAGCTCTAACTATATGATTTATGGAAGCATTATGTTCTACCTAGTTGTATTTTTATGAATATGTCATGTTTACTAAATTATATGTTGTGATTATATGTGATATGATGCAATTTATGTTAGAGAGATATAGACTTAAGAAATTATATATTGGTTTTAGCATCATGTCACATAAAGGACACTAAAGAGAATGACAAGGAAGGAGATGACCCTGTATTAGAGGTAGAGGAAAAGGTGGTGGTGAAGATAGCCTACCTCGTGAAGGTTTAGTGACTAGGGCGGACGCACCTTAAGTTGTGCTACCTTAGGCTACGCACCTCCAGTAGCACCGATAACTCAAATAAATCCCACTACAAGCCTATGTGAGAATCATTTCAGGCAATACGATGATGCCCACTCAACAAGCCAATAGGGTGTGGAAAGGGGAATGAAGCCAACAAGCCAATAGACAATCCTAACTGCTTATTGTTATACGTAAGAATTACTATTTCCATTGGTGTGATGTCTAGGGTGTGCTGCGTTTTACGGAACCAAAAGTAAAACAATTAGAACTTATTTTTTAACGTGGACAATATTATACTATTATGGAGGTTCGTGATTTCTAATCATGAAGCATTCTTGATGACATTTTATGGGTAAGATTATCCATCCTTTTCTATTGAATCAAAACCCTTGAATTGAGTTATAATGTTTTAATAATTTTCAGTGAATTATAATTTTTTAGTTCATTTTTGGGGTATCTTTGAGTTTTCTAACGTTGTTACTTAGTCTTAATCAAGCATTCTCGATGAGATTTCATAGGTAATATTATCGTCCAACCTTTTCTACTGGATCAAAACCCTTGAATTGAGTTATAATGTTATAGTAATTTTTAGGGGTAGCTTCGGGTCGTTGAAATAAAATGTAAATGCAACTTTGAGCCGAATTGATTTTTGGTTTCCCTTTTAAGGTGTTTGAAGTATATTGACAGTACCTATATTGCTCATAATTTGTAAACAAAAACATATTCTGTTTTCAATAAAGTTATTATTGATATTTATTTATTAAAGATTGCTATTAAATAAAGTAAATGTTACGATTTTCAATAAAGTTATTATTGATATTTATTTATTAAAGATTGCTATTAAATAAAGTAAATGTTACGATCATCAATAAAGTTATTATTGATATTTATTTATTAAAGATTGCTATTAAATAAAGTAAATGTTACGATCATTAATCTAAATCCAATAAACTAAGAACACTCTGGCTATAGTATGATTACTTGAACTATATATAGAGACACAAGAGTGGATCAAGTTCAAGTATATAGTCAAAATGGTTTATAGTACAGGGATAAGGCTGAGTTCCTTATTTTGGGGACACTATGGATGCGACCCACTTTTGTATATGATATAAACAATGTGATCACTAAATTGTACATCTGGAGACATGTGAATGGGAGCATCCTATGCAATGAGTATTGCATAAGATCGGACCATGAAAAAAACCTCTCTCACTTTATAATGTCGTTTACTATTGAGACTGATTTTTTCATTTATGACCTAGGTAACTCGAACTTAATTCTGAGCTAACTATGAACTCTAGTTTATTCAAAATTATCCTTAGATTTTCATGGGTGAGAGTGGCCCGCTGAGCTAACTATGAACTCTAGTTTATTCAAAATTATCCTTAGATTTTCATGGGTGAGAGTGGCCCGAGGAGCTAACTATGAACTCTAGTTTATTCAAAATTATCCTTAGATTTTCATGGGTGAGAGTGGCCCGAGTTCGTCGACTCATTAAGCCTCCCATTTTAAGGGTAAGACTGGATGAATAGTTGAGGACATGGGGTGTATATTGGAACACTCCTACCCACTTTTAGGGATAGTAGAGAGGTTGTTCCCTTAAGTACTGACTCCAAGTCTTGAACGAGGAGCCCCACCCTCTCATGGGCCTGAGAGGGATTCGGTTTGGTGGTTGAACCACAAACCAATTGTTCATTAGAGGATCAGTGAGACTTAAGGAACAAAAAGTAACTTTAGGGGTAAAACTTTAAATTGACCCAGCTCTAGTTACGATCAACTTGTGAAGGATTGAGTTACTAATTATGGTTATATCAAATGGACAGAAATATATCTATAGTGAGAGGAGTGCAACAACTAGGCTACAATGGAGTGTTCTAGTAGTGAACGAATGTGGGATAACAAGGTTAATGAGTTTAGCCGGTTAATCTCGGATCGTTGGAGTCCATGAGATGTAGGTCTATTAGGTCCCTCTGGTAGCTCATATCGAACGAAACCTTAGAACAGTGTGATGAGTGAGTTCAAAGTTTTCGAATTAGAATTACGGAATACACGTTAAATATATACGATATATTTAACCTCATTTTTTTTAGTTATGAATTGAACAAAAAGAGAGAATTGGAGATATTTAAATAAGATTTAAATATTTTAATTATGAATAGTGATAGATAATGAATATGTGCTGGAATTAATTGGAATTGCCATTTTATTTCATGTTAAATATTAATTAAATTTTTTAATTAATCATTTAATATTATTTTGATTTGTAATTAATTGTTAGATTAAATAAAGAAAGTCAAAATGTTTACTCCACCTAATGAAAAAATTCATGCTTGAGTTAGTGGAATATTGATGGTCAATACATAGTTTAACCAAACTTGCATGCTTGCCACATAATCCCACAAATTAGAGTGGAATTTTGAGTGCCAAAATTTGGTAATCTCAAATTTGCATAACATGCAAATATGACTCTATAAATAGAGTGATCAATGTACATGGAAATTCTTCTTCAAAAACTTTGAAAAAATCTACCTATACTAAATTTCTATCAAGTTTCATCACTCACCGGATTCCACAATCCTATTCTAAGGTCGGAGAATAGTACGAAAGAGACTAGCGGTGGTTCGAAACCATTCGTTTGGAAGAATGAATTTGAACTACAAAAGGTCAGTATTCAAACTCAATAAGTTTCAAAGCTTTTGAACATGCTAGATAATTTACTATAATTGATGTACTTAGAGTGCTTAATATCCAAATTTCTTCCGCACGTGTTATAATAACACCAACAAAATGAACTTAAACTGACAACATAATTTATGAACAAAGGAAACAAAAAGATATTTAAAAAGAGAGAAAACCCAAAAAGTAGCAAATTCCCTCAAACACTGAAAATGGATAGCCATTCACGATGGAAGAAAGAGGGTGCCAATGAAGGAGTAGGGAAGCAAATGGGGAAGAAGAAATATAAGGGAGATGGGGGGCTTTGGGGCTTCAAAGCTAGATTATGGCGGGCAAAAATATCTCTAGATGCACTAAATTTTGTCACGTAACATACATACACAATAGGCAAGCGTCAGAAATGCTATCAAGGTCTTTCAATGCTTGTCAATTTAGTTGACCTTGTCCATAATATTTTGTGCTTTCAGAGAGATATTTCTTCTAACCATGGTAAACCAAATATTGATTCTCATTTTTGCTGCATTTTCATTTATCGCAAAACAAATTATTGGAAGATTTAAAGTATGAGTATTGTAGTCTACTAATCCTCGCAGAGTTCCTGACCGACGCGATGCGTGCTAAGTTAGGAACAATGAGTATTTCTATCATTTGGTATGTATGATGTTACATGCTGCTAAAGAAATTAGTAGACGGACAGTAATTGCTAAAGAAATTAGTACACGGACAGTAATTGATTGAGAGTGAGTCTTACATACTAGTCTTAAAATTCTAAATAACCATATAGAAGTAACCTAAGGAGAGGTAATTGAAATATCTTACTAACTTACAAATGATCCAAGTAAAAGAAACTAGGAATTAACTGAGAATAAAACTTAAGAACAACTAGAATGATAAGTAATAAACTGGTGAATGACAAGTTAGCTATTTATTAAGTAAATTAATTACTTATCAAGATTATTTTAACTTTTTTGGCCAAATAAGAAGTTGCAGGCCAATCGAGGACGAGACCAGCAGGCTCGAGACAACAAGGAACCCTTTTCTAAGTCTGTTTTAAGTACATGTGCTTTTATTGTTGAAAACTTACTTTGATATTTTGTGTTGTAAAATATACTTGATTCACATGTTTTACTTGTCATGTTTGAAATTTTTTGTTGTATGACCGAGTTTCGAAGCAAAATATCTATGTTAGTGGTAACTCATGTGAATCGAGCTGTCGATGAACATGTGTTGCAGTAGAATTGCTCGAGAACTATGCAGTAACATCGGGGATCGTCCTAAGGCATCCAGTCGTGTCTGTTTATTTTGGATTTCTACATTTAGTTTTAAATTGTTTGTTGACTATTGGTCAAGATAAGAAGCGCTGCTCGAGAACTATGAGGTCACAGAGGGTGTCATCCTAAGGAATCCAGTCGTCTGTTTATTTTAAATTTCTACGTTTCTTTTTTAGTTGTTTGTTGGTGGTCGATCGAGGTAAGAAGGTGTAACACCCAAAAAATGAAGCAAAGCCACCCACGTAAGACCAAAAGGATCCAATAACGAAATTAAGAGGATTAAGCTAGGAAAAGGGTCTTAAGCAAGTCATTTCTAAACACTAATGAGTAACTCTAAGGACTAAGGCCTTTGGAGAAGTATTGAGAATAAAAGCCTAAGCGAAAAGGACAAAAAGGTCACTTTCCAATTTTTAAGGAACTTTTTGGATATTTAATTCCTTCTAGTGGGAATTTCAAGATACTCAAGAACCAAAAAATGACTAAGAAGATAGTAATAAAATATTCTAAAAGTTGTAAATTACCAAATTACCCTGATGATATGGATAATTATGAAAGTGTCATTCTATGGAACAAGAAGATAGTAAGTTGCCCTAGCCAAGAATCAAAAACTCCTAAGACCTCCCACGGTACAACGTGCTCATGACTTAGACTACGCTGCTTGGAATGCATGAAGCCTTGAGCTTAGGTGTTCAGACTGTATCATAGGGAAAATCCTTGATGCAGGATTAGACTACATCTCCTGGAACTTAAGAAGTCTTGGATGTTGGTTTTCAGACTATGCCGCTTGGAATGCATGAAGTCTTGGGCATAGGTTAGTGGACGGTATCGGAGGGCAAGCCTTTAGATGCGGGTTAAGACTACGTCGCTTGGAACTCATGAAGACATGAACGTAGGTTAAGACTGTTGTTGGGTTTTATGTCCTAAAACTCATAGTTTGTAAACAAAAACATATTCTATTTTCAATAAAGTTATTATTGTTGTTTATTCAGTAAAGATTGTTATTGAATAAAATGAACTTTACGATTATTAATCTAAATCAAATAAACTAAGAACACTCTGACTATAGTATGATTACTTGAACTATATGTAGAGACATAAGAGTGGATCAAATTCAAGTATATAGTCAAATGATCTACAGTACAGGGATAAGGCTGAGTACCTTAACATAGGAACAATATGGATGCGGCCCACTTTTGTATATGACATAAACAATGTGATCACTAAATTGTACATGTGGAGACATGTGAGTGGGGGCGTCCTATGCAATGAGTATTGCATAAGATCGGACCATGAAGAAAATCACTCTCACTTTATAATGTCGCTTACTGCTGAGACTGATTTTCTTTTCATTCGATGACCTAGGTAACTTGCTTTTAATCCTGAGCTAACCATGAACTCCTGTTTATTCGGAATTATCCTTAGATTTGCATGGGTGAGAGTGGCTCAAGTTTGCCGACTCAATAGGCCTCCCATTTCAGGGGTAAGGTTGGATAAATGGCTAGAGACGTGGGGTGCAAGATGGAATTCACTCCTACCCACTTTTAAGGATAGAAGAGAGGTAGTTCCCTTAAGCACTGACTCTAGGTCTTGAACAAGGGTCCCCACCCTCTCATTGGCCTGAGAGGGATTCGGTTTACTTGTTTAACCACAAAAAAAAATTGTTCATTAGAGGATCAGTGAGACATAAGGAACAAGAAGTAACTTCAAGGGAAAAATGGTAAATTGACCCAGCTCTAGTTACGAACAACTTGTGAAGGATCAACTTACTAATCATTGTTATATCAAATGTACAGAAATATATCTACAGTGAGGGGAGTGCAACTACTAGGCTATAGTGGAGTGTCCTAGTAGTTAACGAATTTTAGTTAACAAGGTTAATGAGTTAAACCGGTTAATCTTGGATTGTTGGAGCCCATGATCTATAGGCCCATTAGGTCCCTCTGCTAGCTCATATCGGACTAAACCATAGAACAGTGTGACGAGTGAGTTCGAAGTGTTCGAATTCAAATTAGGGAATATGCACTATATATATTCGATATATTTAACCACATTTTTTGTTTTATTTACGACTTAAACAAAAAGAGAGAATCTGAGATATTTAAATAAGATTTAAATAACTTAATCAAATATGTGTCGAAATTGATTGGGATTTGCATTTGAATTAATATTAAATATTAATTAAATAGTTTAATTAATAATTTAATATTACTTTAATTTGAAAATAATAATTGAAATTAATAGTTGAATCAAAATTTGACTTCATTTAATGGAAAAATCCATGTTTGAGTTGGTGGAATTTTGAGGTGTCAAAATTTGGTTTAACCAAACTTGCATGCTTGCCAAATAAACCCCCTAAATTTTAGTGGAATGTTGAGTGTCAAAAATTTGGTGAACTCAATCTTGCATGCTTGCCACATAATCCCAAACATTTGAGTGGAATTTTGAGTGTCAAAATTTGGTGATCACAAATTTGCATGAACATGCAAACATGACTCTATAAATAGAGTGATCATGGTACATGGAAGGTCTTCCAAGGGCAAAACCTTCAAAAAAAAAATCACAAACTCTCTCTTCATATATACTAAATCCCTCCCAAGTTTAGTCACTCACTGGATTCCACAATCCCGTTCTAAAGTCGGGGAATAGTGGAGAAGACACTAGTGGTGGTTTGAAACCGGTTCGTAAGGAAAAAGAAACTTGAGCGACAAAAGGTTAGTATTCAAACTCATTTAGTTTTAATGCTTTTGAACATGCTAGCTAATTTACTTAGATCCAAATTGATTCCGCATGTGTTATATTAACACCATCAACTGTATCGCTTGGAACGCATGAAGCCTTGGACATAGGATTGTTAGGTGCATAGCTAGTGCCGTAAATCCTAGGGGGAGTGTCTTGGAGAACGAATCAATAACAGAACAACAACAAAGAAAGTACCAGGAACAAGAGAAAGATCAAGGTCTAGAACAAGGATTAAGATCCAAGTTCTAAGAACAAGAACCAAGAACCAAGAACCATGTACTATGGCCCTTAAAGGATAACCAACGTTTCATAATCTAGGGACCAAGGTCCTCAGGATAATCAAGATAAGAACCCCAAGTCAAGAACAAGAACTGGAGAACTTATGTACTTACAACAATAACAAGAACAAGAACAAGATAACAACAAATAATGTGGTACCCTAGAATATTAAGGACACAATTAAGAACCTACAAGTAGGCTACTTACAGAGTCTTTGTCTCGTTCTTTATTCTCCATTTTTTTAGGTAATAAAGAGTTGGTCAAGGTCGGGAGCAGACTCTGAAGTAGGTGCCATAGACAAACCTCACTCGTTGTCCTCAACCCATTTGTTTTAAAACATTTTGTGCTTGTTTCTTATTTTCTGTTTTAAATACTTATGTATAAACTTTATTTTGATATTATGTAAATATAATTTTTTAAATTCTTTTGTTTATTTCAAAAAAAATTTACCCGTCTTTTAGAACCTTCGCGACAGCCCGATCCTTACAGAGTGGTATCAGAGCCCAAGGTTTCTCTATGTCCTAGCTTAGGAGGACTCCCTACCGAGACCAAGTAAGTATGCCTTTAAACTCTTAACTTTAAGTATGCCTAGAATTTTAAGTTATTGGATGCATGATCTCTATCTTCATCATTCATTGCCTGTTTATAGGTCAATCGACCCTCAATGTCATTATCAAGTATGATGACTTGAGTTTCTGACAAACTCAAGTAACGATCAGGTTGAGTTATAACCCTCCCACTACGTCGAGGCATTCTCAACTCTTAAGGAGGATGTGATTGACAAGAAGTGTTAGCTCCATCAACAACTCTTGTTGAAGGACCAGCTTGATCAACAACTCTTGTTATTTTATCAGTAGCTTCTTTAGAAATCTCACTTAATACTAGTTTGCTGCGAGGTTGATGATTTCTTACGTGGTCTTCTTCTAAGAATGTAGCGTTTGTTGATACAAACACTCTATTTTCTTGAGGGTCATAAAACAAACCACCTTTCGTCTCTTTGGGGTATCCTACGAATATACATAATTTTGAACGACGTTCTAATTTCTTGGAGTTTTGCAACAACACATGTGTTGGACATCCTCAAATCCTGAAGTGATGTAAACTACCTTTACGCCCTTTCCATAACTCATAAGGTGTTTCTGAAACACTCTTAGTCGGAACCATGTTCAAAATGTATGTAGCAGTCTCCACTGCATATCCCCAAAACGGATCGGATAATTAAGCGAAACTCATCATAGACCAAACCATGTCTAATAGAGTTCTATTTCTCCTTTCTGATACACCATTTTGTTGAGGCATACCCGGGGCTGAGAGTTGAGACCATATTTTATGTTCTATCATATAGTCCTGAAATCTTAAGTACATGTACTCTCCTCCTCGATCTGATCGAAGTGTTTTGATAGTTTTACCTAATAGATTCTCAACCTCAGTCTTATACTCTCTGAATTTTTCAAGAGTTTCGGACTTGTGATGCATTAGGTAAAGATAATCATACCTTGAATAATCATCAATAAAACTGATGAAATATTTATACCCTCCTTGTGCTTTGACATTCATTGGACCATAGAGATCTGTGTGCACGAGTTCTAAGGTTTCTTTGGCTCTATAAATTTTTTCGGAAAACGGTCGCTTAGCCATTTTACCTTCAAGACAAGACTCACATGGAGGTAAAGAGTTGTCTTCTAACTCATTTAGAAGTCCTCTTTTAACCAATCTCTCAATCCTATTGAGATTAATGTGGCCTAGTCTTATGTGCCAAAGATAGGTATTAGGAGAAATCTTTTGTCATTTATTTTGAGTTTCAGCTATTTTAAACATCTCGGTATTTAAAATAGCTTTTGTTTCGCTCGGTTTGAACATATATAAGTTGTTTTCTAGTTTTGTAGAACAAATATGAATACCTCTTTTGAAAATAAACAGTTCATTGATTTCAAAAGATACTTTATACAATTGTTCTAATAAACAAGAGATAGATATTAGATTTCTTTTCATTTAAGAAACAAAAAGTACATTATCTAATATAATGAATCTATCTCCAAAAAACAACTTTAAATTTCTTACTGATCTTGCTGAGACAACCTCTCCTGTTCCAACCCTAAGTGTTATCTCGCCATCCGCAAGCATTCTCCAAAAGCTAGTTTCCTGGTAAAAAGAACAAATATGATTAGTGGCCCCTGAATCTTGTATCCAAGTTGAGTTATTATACTCTACTAAACATATTTCTACAACGAGTAAATCATATTTACCTTGTTGTGTCTTTTCGGCTTTCTTCTCTGCAAAGTATTTTGGGCAGTTTCTCTTCTAGTGTCCGTTTTGGTTGCAATGGAAACATTTTCCTTTATCTGTTTTTTGAACATTGTGTTTTCAGTTAGTAGGAATCTTATTTTTCCCTTTACCCTTCTTCTTCATCAAAACACAATTGAAGGACTAGACTTATTTTTGGAGGACGATCCTCGTAGTAATTTCTTGGAGATAGCAACATTTGCTTCTCTTGTTTGTCCCTTGTTCGTTAAGAGGGATTGATAAGTCTGTAGCACATTGAGAAGAGTAGTCAAGTTATATTCTATTTTGTTCATTATCACATTTGTGCGAAACTGGAAGAAGCTCTTCGAAAGAGACTCCATGATAAAACTGACTTGACTCTTCTCATCTATGACAGCTTCATTTTCTTCTGCCACATTGAAATGGACCGTCATGTCCAAGACATGTTCTCTAACTGAGATCCCTTCTTTCATACGGCAGTTGTAAACGTATTTTATTGCATCATGTCTAAGGGAGAAAGCCGGTTGTCCAAAACATCCCTTTCAGAGATTCCATAATCTTTTTAGCAGTACCCATAACATTGCGTTTCTTAGCCAAAACATCAGATATGCTGGCTAAAATGTACACTCGGGCTTTATCATTTTCCTTTGACCATCTGTCATATGTATCCTGAACTATTCGGTTTGCATTTGTACTGGGGTTTGGAGGACATTCCTTAGTTAAAAAAAACCTTAAATCATCAATTACAAGTGTTGTGTTTAGGTTTGATTTTCAAGTTGCGTAATTGTCGCGGTTTAATTTCTCAAAAGCGAGTAATTGTACTATTGAGTTCGTAATGCTATGATATAAAGAAAATTTTATTAGTGATTTGACTTAATCCTGTTTAATCCAATCATTTTTAGCAAATGTAATAATGTACCCAAAAATTATTAATTTGCAATGATACTTCAGTGAGTTAGAGCAACTACTACTGAGAGGCAGCCAATCACTCATTCACTAAACCAAGACATTCTTGACTTAAACGATAATCCCAGAATAACTCTTGTTCCTATAGTGTTTTTAGTTATCGCTATTTTGGTCAAGAATATACTAACTCTTAGTAATTCTTCGTAAGTGTGACCCGCCAGTTTCAGACCTCGGAGATCAGTCCCAACAATACTATCGATTGAAAAAGCCAAAGTTGGGAATGGACCTAAGAAATCCTATCCATTTCTGGAGTTTGCGCTGTTTTGACTCCCATGTTACAATCCTCTGAATAGGTAGTTGCTCTAGGGCAACATGCAGGTGGAACATGGGAATCTCACGGTGCTACCTAGTGGTGGAGACCATAGGACGTGTTGATATACTTTCTTCTCCCACTTACTATAAATACTTTCTCTATTCACCTTGTTATTGACTCATGCAAATACCTTCCGAATGGAGGACGCTCCCAGGGCAACACGAGACCGAGCATGAATCTCACGATGTGAATTTTTCAGAGAGCGTGAAAGGAAAACGATGTATCTCATATACCTTTTTCCTCCCACTATGTATTTTAGATGGTTGGGTATACTCATTACTTATGTATATTCCGGCTAATTGAATATAACTTAAGTCTAGGTGAGTTTTCTAAAACTTAGATCACACAAGCATGCTCATAAAACTGGGCTAACTAAGCTCAAGTACTGATCCGATCTCCAGGTAGTACGTGTTCCGTAAACCGTCAACTTAAATACCTCCAGCCTTAGACAAGATCGTGCCATGTGAGCTTTCTTAAAATTGTAATTTTATAAGACACGACCTATTTTAACTATTAAAATTGATCGTGCTCGGTTCTTAACCCTAAGTGAGCATGCACTTATCTTTATTATAGATTTTAACGTCTATCTTGATATATGACGTTGAAAATAACCTATAACATGCATCTAGCATGCTTTATATTACAATTACATAATCATCCATTCCATGCAATAATATAACAATTTATATCTATCACTCATGGAACTCTAAACATGCATACTATATATTATAACATACTTGGAATGCATGAAACATGCTTAGCCTATGGTGGGATTTTAAATCTATATGACATACTCTATGCATATACATTTTCTATTTAATTAAAACATACATTCATAATGCATAATTCATTAAACACACTAAAGTGGATTGGTTTTGGCATTTTAAAGCAAGCAATTAACTAAATTATTACATTAATAATTAAAAATAACTTGAATCGCTCCTGAGGATCACGAGCTGGGAAAACCAACCCTTAAAAACGTTGAACCGAACCCCAAAGGCAGAAAAAACACTCGAACTGCCTCTTCCATCTTCTTCTTTGGTTCAGCTTGCTATCTCTTCAATTTTCGATCAATTACAACCTAAAATGGACTCTAATGACTTCATAAAAATTACAGACCTTTCTTCACTCATTAAAGCTCATAGACATTAGGCTTGTTACAAGAATTGCATCAAATGGAAGCATAAAAAAATGCAAAAACCAAAAACATCCACTTTAGCAACCACAATATTTCATTCATGAAATAGTACCCACCATGCTCAAATTAATGTAAATAAAGTGCCTAAAATCATGCTCTAATACCAATTGATGGTGTAATAGAACACATGCGGAAGCAATTTGGATCTTAGGCACTCTAAGTACATCAATTATAGTAAATTAGCTAGCATGTTCAAAAGCATTAAAACTAAATGAGTTTGAATACTAATCTTTTGTCGATCAAGTTTCTTTATCCTCACAAACCGGTTTCGAACCTCCACTAGTGTCTTCTCCACTATAATCTGACCTTAAAACGAGATTGTGGAATCCGGTGAGTGACTAAACTTGGGAGGGATTTAGCATATATGAAAAGAGAATTTTTGAGATTATTTTTTTCAAGGTTTTTCCCTTGGAAGAACTTCCATATGATATCATCACTCTATTTATAGAGTCATGTTTGCATGTTCATGCAAATTTGAGATCATCAAATTTTTACTCTCAAAATTTCTTTCAAATATTTGGGATTATGTGGCAAGCATGCAAGTTTGAGTTCACCAAATTTTGACACTCAAAATTCCACTAAAATTTCTGGGGTTTATTTGACAAGCATGCAAGTTTGGTTAAACCAAAATTTGATACCTCAAAATTCTACTAACTCAAACATGGATTTTTCCATTAAATGAAGTCAACATTTTGACTTTCTTCCCTTTGAATTATTAATTTGAATTATTAATTTCAAATTAAAGTAATATTAAATGATTAATTAAACTATTTAATTAATATTTAATATTAATTCAATTGCAAATCTCAATTAATTCCGACACATTATTAAGATATTTAAATCTTATTTAAATATCACAGATTCTCTCTTTTTGTTTAATTCATAAATAAAACAAAGATGCGGTTAAATATATCGTATATATGTAGTGCATTCTCCCTAATTTGAATTCGAACACTTCGAACTTACTCGTCACAATGTTCTATGGTTTAGTCCGATATGAGCTAACAGAGGGACCTAATGGACCTATAGATCATGGGCTTCAACGATCCAAGATTAACCGGTTAAACTCATTAATCTTGTTAACCAACATTCCTTAACTACTGGGACATTCCACTATAGCCTAGTAGTTGCACTCCCCTCACTATAGATATATTTCTGTCCATTTGATATAACCATGATTAGTAAGTCGATCCTTCACAGGTTGTTCGTAACTAGAGCTGGGTCAATTTACCGTTTTACCCCTAAAATTACTTCTTGTTCCTTATGTCTCACTGATCCTCTAATAAACAATTTGTTTGTGGTCCAACCAGTAAACCGAATCCTTCTCAGGCCAATGAGATGGTGGGACCCCTTGTTCAAGACTTGGAGTCAGTGCTTAAGGGAACGACCTCTCTTCTATCCCTAAAAGTGGATAGGAGTGAATTCCATCTTGCACCCCACGTCCCTAGTTATTCACCCAGTCTAACCCCTGAAATGAGAGGCCTATTGAGTCGACGAACTTGAGTCACTCTCACCCATGTAAATCTAAGAATAATTCCAAATAAACAGGAGTTCATGGTTAGGTCAGGATTAAAATCGAGTTACCTAAGTCATCGAATGAAAAGAAAATCAGTCTCAACAGTAAGCGACATTATAAAGTGAGAGTGATTTTCTTCATGGTCCGATCTTATGCAATACTCATTGCATAGGACGCCCCCACTCACATGTCTCCGCATGTACAATTTAGTGATCATATTGTTTATGTCATATACAAAAGTGGGCCGCATCCATAGTGTCCCCTTGATAAGGTACTCAGCCTTATCCCTGTACTATAGATCATTTTGTCTATATACTTGAACTTGATCCACTCTTATGTCAATACATATAGTTCAGGTAATCATACTATAGTTAGAGTGTTCTTATTTTATTGGATTTAAGATTAATAATCGTAAAGTTCACTTTATTCAATAACAATCTTTACTGAATAAACAACAATAATAACTTTATTGAAAATAGAATATGTTTTTGTTTACAAACTATGAGTTTTAGGACATAAAACCCAACAGGTGGAATCTTCTCCAATAAAGTCTGAAGTTGGGACAAAGTTTTAAGACAAGAATCGAGTGATGAGAATTCCTAAAACTCGAGTTTGAAGCTCTTAGATTATGAGTTTTTCTTTCACGGATTTCTTCCAAATTCGAGTGTTATGGTTAATCATTTTCCTTCCTACCAACACCTACATATTTCATATGGGATTTACAACAAGTTTCGTGAAGGAATCAGGCACTTAAAAGTTTTATAATTGGCTTCCCAACAAAAGGTTTCTAGATATACTCAGGCGAGAAAAATGTTTTTCGTTGAACTCTGGAAGGTTATAACATGTGCTACAGACCACAAAAAGGTATGAACTTGGTTTCTACCTCTTGCTTGAAACTTCATCTAAAGGTTTCGTGGAACAATCGAATCCATTAGATGTCTATATATAGCTGTAAAAATGTAAAAGTAGAGGGGTCTTATAAGAAAAAATCGAAATTTTTCTAGCTACCAAGGAAGAAGATGAAGTCCAAAGTCAAAGGTCAAACTTTGACCAATAAAAGTCAAAGATAGGTATATGTTGACCTTCCCTCGGTTTTCTCAATTTTAACCTCCTTCCTGATCTGTTCTCACGAAAATCTTTATGGTTCTAGAAACTAGACAAAATAAGGAGTTAGTGGAAGGAATTTTGAGATAATTCGAATACTAGAAGCTCAAGAACGAAAATCCCAAATGTCGAAGACGAGGTAAGTAGTGATCTCGAACGTTTTGTTAAAAAATACTTGTAGGAATCCATTGGATTTTCCATATGAACCCTAACATAAGTATAAATTTAGGACATATGAAAGAAAAACAAAAAGAACGGTGAGTTAAGGCCCTAAATTGATCAAAATACTCAGGATTTAAGTAACGTTAAAATAACCCACTAAATGGACTCCTAGGATGACTTATGAAAATTTGAAAGCCATTGGAACACGTTAAGTAGAAAAACCAAGAATTATGGATAAAATGACCAAAATGCCCCTAGGAAGACTTATGAGAATCCAAGGTCTATACGTGCTCCAAATGGTTTCATACTTCTTATAAGGTCTATTATGAAGGACATGAAGATATGTTTGAGGTTTCAAGTTTATTGGAGCATGTTTGGAACCTAAACCAAGTTAGGACCCAAGAAACACCTACAAGGAAACACCACAAGAATCAAGACTCTTATAGAACCCTCTAAAGAACTCCCTGGGATATCATGAGATGTTTATGCAACTGGAATGTACTTTCATGTTATGTAATATGTCATGTAATGTAAGTCATGTGAGATGCCATGTAATGTAAGAAACGTATATGTGATGTTAGCCCTGCTTATGTAATGCCATGTTAGATATGTTAGGGACCTCATGCATATATGTATGTCAGGTGCATCGAGATTCTTCCCCTTTATGATACGAAAGAATGAATTCTGATATTTATGTTTTACATGATATCATGCGGGTCCTTTTCTGTTCTGTGGTGTCCGGCGACGTGTAACACGTTGTGCCCGACAAAGTCAGGCCCAGGGGGTATGTATACGAGCCCGCCTGGTGGGTCCATGTACGCATACATGGGCCGTGTGTGAAGGAGTACCACACACCTAACCCTCCCGAAATAGAAAAGTGCCCAAGGCTATGTAAATTTTATGAAAAGTTAGATCCAGCTCATATGTTGCATGTGTTTGCATTCCTAACCTCAACAGTTGGGTGACTTACTGAGTATTTCATAAAATACTCAAGCCACGTGATACCTACATTTTTCAGGTAAAGGCAAGGTGCCAATGTACGGTTGACGGCGGAGCTGAAGACACCATGGAAATTGGAGAGGGGATATTTTTAAGAGTTTACGTTTATTTGACTATCTTAAGTTAAAGCATTGAGTATTGTTTTATTTATATTTATTTTGAATTTAGTTATTGAAGGTTAGTTTTCGGAGATAGGTTTATTTAGAATTTATGAATATTTATGAAATATGTCCAAAGGTTATTTATGATGAGTTTCCGCGTAACAAATTATGCTTGCATGCTCAAGCCACGTGATACCTACATTTTTTATGTAAAGGCAAGGCGTCAATGTACGGTTGATGGCAGAGCTGAGGACACCATGGAAGTTGGAGATGGGATATTTTTAGGAGTTTACGTTTATTTGACTATCTTAAGTTATAGCATTGAGTATTGTTTTATTTAGATTTATTTTGAATTCACCTATTCAAGGTTTATTTTGGGAGATAGGTTTGTTTAGGATTTATGAATCTTTATGAAATATTTCCAAGGTTATTTATGATGAGCTTCCGCGTAACAAATTATGCATGCATGGGTGACGTCACTAATTAGGTTTAGAAAATTAGAGCGTTGGGCGTTACAGCGAAGACCATGGGACAATCTCCTAATGTATCATTACTTTCATTTTTGTATCGATAGACCATGGGACCATAGATGTTCATAAAATTTGTGTCTCATAAATTTCTGAAATTGAAAAAAAAATAATATTTTTATACACTTTCAAGTTTATATAGTATATATCTCTAAACAAAATATAATATGTAAAATTAATTATTTTATATATATCTAATAGAGTTTCAACAACATTAAAATCAATTAAATATTATGTATGTGAATTTTAAGTTACTAGATTTAATGTCCAATGTCTTAACCACTAGACAATGGGACCACAAATATCTTAAATTTTGTGTGTCATAAATTTATGAACTTTAAAAAAAATAATAGTATCTTATAGATCTCTAGATTTTGAAAATTAGTTGTGTATTTGTTTTTAGTTTTACAATTATTCAACCATTCTTCTTCACTCATTTCCATCCTACTTTAATAAAGTTCACATAAAGGTTATTCTTAAACAAATTTAACGTTAAAAAAAGATAATTATTTAATAAGTTTTTCCTATCCATATTTTTTAAATGTTTATCTAAATATTCTAGGTAACATTACCGAAGTTAAAAAATCAAATTATTTGTGTTTACTCTATTTTTATAAAAAGAAGACAATAATGAAACCCATGTGCTACGTATTAATATATCAATGACTATTTAGATCTAAACAGTTACTTAGTGTGGCCATTCTCAACTTTTTAATACAATCTCTAATAAATACAAAGTTAATAGTGAGAAAAGAAAAAACAACAAAAGTTGTTCTCCAATGTGAGTTAGGTTGAGAACCTCAACTCGCATTTTAAGGACATGTAAATAAAATATAGATTGTCAAGACGTAGATTGTTAAAGATGGTCATACTAGACCTTTTCTCTAGGGTTGAAATGGCTACCATTTATTTAGGATGTATATCTGTAGGAATGTTAGTACCACTAAATTAATTTATTAGTGGGGGTTTGGAGTTGGCTAATTTTATCCTTCCTAACTTTGTTAGTTTATAACACAATTGATTTCAGAGTTATAGTTTGTGTGTATACAACATTTGGTATCAAAGCTACAACGCAAGGCCTAATTGTGAGAAGAAGAAACTGCAGTCTTTTTTCTTGAAGAGTGACTTGAAAGAGATTCAAAATATGGCAGCTGAAACCAATTTCGTTCAACCAACAATTCCTAAGTTTGATGGCCTCTATGATCATTGGTCTATGCTTATGGAAACTTTCTTCGTTGAAAGGAATATTGGTCCTTGGTGGAGACCGAAATCCCTACCGTAGCCAAAGGTGTATAGATTATCGAAGCACAACAAAAAACAATTGCGTACCCGAATCTGAAAGACTTGAAGGTCAAGAATTATTTTGTTCTAAGCCATTGATCGAAGTATTATGGGAACGATCCTTAATAGAGATGCTGCAAAAAAAAATTGGAACTCTATGAAGCAGAAATATCAGGGTTCCACAAGAGTCAAAAGAACACAACTCTAAGTTCTTACGAAAAAGTTTGAAGTCTTACAGATGAAAGAGGGTGAGAGCGTTGATGCATATTTTGCTTGAAGTCTCACCGTTGTAAACAAGATGAAAATTCATGGCGAAACATGAAACAAATGGTGATTATTGAAAAAATCATGAGATCAATCACCTCAAGATTTGACTATGTGTAAGTGAGGAACAAGAACTAAAGGTGACATACGATAATAGATTCGGTGGAAGAGGAGGTGATCGAGCTCGTGAAGCTTTTCGAGGAAGAGGTAGAGGAAGAGGAAGAGGAAGAGGTAGACATCCATTCAACAAAAGTACAGTGTTATACGTGTCATCAGTTAGGACACTTTATATATGAGTGCTCTCAATGGGAAAAAGAAGCAAATTATGCTGAACTTGAGGATGAAGAGAAATGTT